>NW_024962308.1:555325-612952 GCF_019238085.1 Lagopus leucura | reverse complement strand
GGTCCCTTCCAACCCGGGTGATTCTGTGATTCTGTGTGTGATTCTGTGATTCTGTGGGGACTTTGCATGAGTTTGCTCCATTCCACAGCACCATTTGCTGCTCTCACACTCACTGAGCAGCTGTCGATGGTACCCTGTGGGAATCCAGCACACACCATCCTGCTGCTGATCTGGACAGGATAGAACTTTTTGCAGTCCTGGTCTCCAATCACATTCACTGCTGCTTTTTGCAGATGCTTTGTCATGAGGCCTGAGGAGGCAAATATCACTGTTAGCTTGGTGCAGAGCTCACAAGAAATAGAAGCATGTGTAGGAGTAGGGTCCCTGTACATTTACTCATGTGCTAGAGGGAGAGACCTGCACTGGAAGGTGACCCAAGCCTGGTTCCTCCCCAGCCCAGGAAGCACAGGAAGATCCTTTTGGGCTATTGTTTGTCAGGCAGTTCAGCCGACTGAATAGAAATGGGATCAAAGCAGTCCTTGTGCTGCAGGAGCATAGCTGGAGCAGCTGGAAGGATGGGGAATGCCATGGCTGCTGTTAGAAAGCTTGGGAGGTGTAACCAGATGGATGGGTACAGCCTGTGGGGGGCAGAGGTATCCCCTACAGGGTATGGGTTATGTGGAATATTTGGGGCAGAGGGATGGGAAATGCAGTTTGGCCTGCAGGGTGGGTGGCACTTAACAGGGCCATCATGGGTGTGTGAAGGAGCCCTGCCAGGCAGTACCTCCTTCCTTGGTGGAGCCCCAGCCTGTGATGAAGCACCTGGCTCCTTCCTGGAAGATGTGCGAGTTGTCTGGGAGACAAATGGGTTTGATGGTGCTGCTGAACCTGACAGGCATGCTCAGCTCCAGCAGTGCCACGTCATAGTCCAGGCTGTAGACATTGTAAAAAGGGTGCTTGTAGATACGGAATATTTTCTCCATTTTGCCATCGTTGCCATTCAGGAAGGGAGTTCCTAGAAAGGCCACCCACATTTTGGGGTCACTGTAACTGCAGAAAGACAGCAGAGCTGGCTGTTAGCATGGCTAGCAAGGAGTGCTGCTCCTGCATCCGTGGGGCTGGGATGCACCACAGCCACACACTGTGAGGCCACAGCCCATCTCCATCACACTGCAGTGCACTCACGCTTTGCTCCGCTCATTCCTCTTCATGCTTACCCGTAGAGGCTCATCTCTAACAGGCAGTGTGTGCTTCCAGTGAGGCACAGCATCCCGACCACGAGGAAAGGGAAGGGCAGGTGGGAGGGAGGCTGAGGGCCATCTCAGACTTACATATCAAAGCAGTGAGCTGCAGAGAGCAGCCACCTGTCGGCAATGAGGACAGCCCCACACTTGTGCTCCTTCTGCCGAAGCCAGAGACTGACTTGCCAGGGCCATTCTCCTCGAGCTGCAGAGCTCCCACCCACGATCTTGCTGAAGGCCAGAGCAGTGGTTAAGCCGCAGTCTGGGACAGAAGAAGAGGCACTATGGTTTTAAATAACCATAAGCATAAGGGATATTCCTTCCCTATCCCCTGCAGTGCAACACATCTGGGAACTCGTTATCTCACATGGGGATGTGTGACCCGAGCTGCCACACATCAAGGGATGTGTAGCCCAAGTAACGGCACTCGGATGGCAAGTTGTGGTGCTGCGCAGAGCTGGAGTGCCAGCTCCTAGTGGCACAGTGGGCAGGAGGCTGCAAAGCAGGGCTTACCACAATTGCTCTCATCAAAGCCATTGCTGCAGTCAACAATTCCGTCACATTCGGGATTTTCTTTACCAATACAGACGCTGCTGGAACACCTGAAGGTGAGGCTGGTACAGGGCACCACTGGAAGACAACAACCCAACTCAGCGCCCTCTGTGCCAGGGCTGGAGGTCTCGATGAATTTGCCGATACTGGACTTTTACCTGGAGCGTGGGTGGGCTTGGCAGCCTCAGTGGATTTCAGAGCTGTGGAGGGTTCTTCCACGGTGGTGGCAGTCTTCTCACTCGGGGTGCTTTCACTGATGGGACTCGTAGCTGTTGTATTGGGATGGAGCATGAGGATGTCTGCAGTAGTTCTGGTGGTGGCTGAAGTGGAAGGAGCGCCTGTGCTGGGACTGGGAAACTGTGAGATGGTATCCAGAATCCAGTCGTTGAGTTTGGTAATTCTGGAGTACACGCCGGGTTTCTTAGCCTGGGCACATCCAATTCCCCAGCTCACGATGCCAGCCAGATAGAACACACCTGGGGTGACCTCGCAGGCCAAGGGCCCTCCTGAATCTCCCTGGGGAAGAAGCGAGGTCATGGATGCTCAGCCCACGTCTCCAGCACAGATGTGCACAGAACTGCTCCTCAGCCACACCAGGAGAAGTCAGCTAACCTCTCATTCTCCTTCCAGCCCTGAGGGGCTCTGTTCCCATGCACTGTGTGCAAGACTTGACTGTCCAGAGGCTTAAACTGGTGCTGATGGCTCAACCTGGCTGCAAAGCTATGCAGTAGTGTTTGCCAGGAATGCCAACATCTGACAGCACCTTTCTGCAAGTGGAGGGGAGTGAACAACAACCACTTCTTGTACTGCTGCCACAGGAAACCTGTTTCATCCAGGGTTGCTGGCAGCCCAGATGGTTTAAGTCATGCTTAGTTTGAAGGACCTTCATTTGCTTTTTTAAAATTGCAGGAGAGCAGGCTGTGCTTTTAAGCTAAGGTACACATAGGAAGCTTGGTAAATACTTCCCAATGCCATGCTGAGGCTGTTAACACAGGAGCAAGCTGCAGAGGAGTGGAGAAATCTCAGGCTCTTACCTGGCATGAGTCTATCTTCCCCTCCAGGAAACCAGCGCAGATCATCCGCTCAGTGAGGGAGAAGTTGTAGAGGAAGTTGCAGGTCTTCTGGTCGATGATGCCCACAGAAGCTTTCTGCAGGCTCTCAGACATGGTGACTGCATGCAGACCAAGGGATTAGTGCAGCAGAGGGAAGCAGGAGCTACGACTGCTTCCAACACTTCAGAAAAGCAAGCTCTGGTCCCAGACAGGAGCTGCATCCCGCATGAACTGCCCTCCTACTGGAAGCCCCTGAAGCTCCTGGCTCACCCCAGGGTGCAGTTTTGGGCCTGGATACAGGCCACTGGGCACAGGCAGCCACTTTCTGTTGTCTAGGCAGTTGGTGGGCTCCTTGTCAGCTGGTAGAGAGCAGCAGAGCTTCTCTGGTAGCATACATTGCCCCCCTAAGGCGTCCCCCTGAATTGGGCTCCTAGCTCTTTCTCATTGCTTGGAACATCATTTTGACTGAGACTCATCAACGAGGCCAACACTGAGCTTATTGCATCAAGTGCTGCCAAGGCAGTGCCCCACTCTTGCTTAATATGAGAGAACCACTCAGGGGAGCCAGATGGGTTCTCCTGGCTCCTGCCAAGCCACCTCCCTTACCTTGTTTGCTGGCAGCTCCCAAATAACTGCAGTTTAAGGTGTGCCCTATTTCTTGCTTACTCATGTTTCTGTTTGGTCTTGACCTCCCCTACCCTATATTCATGTAGGGTCACAGTCACACAGGCTTTGCTGCTGAATCTGTCTCTGTTCCAGAGCAAACCAACTGATAACACATCACTGCTTACCATTCCCTTCTTGGAGGTTTCCCCACCCAGAAATTATGCATTTCTTGCCAACAGGAAACTTTTGCACAGCGAGCGGGAGGCAGATGGGCTGGATGTATTTGTTGAAGACAAGTGGTCTTGCCAGCTCAAGTACAGCTACATCAAAGTCCAGAAGGATGGGGTTGAAGAGAGGATGTGGGATCACTCGTGTTACACTGACTTTCACTGCGCTCCCATCAGTTCCATTTAGTGATGTTGTTCCCATGTAGGCTTCGATCTCTTCTGGATTTGTCCTGTAAATACACAGTCTGAATACATACGCTTGCACACATACACCTATCCCTAATTCTGAGCTGTCAGGCTGTTTCAATTGCAGGCAGCATTAAAGGATTTGTATTTGAAGCCTCACTTTACCAAAGCAAAGCCCGGAGCACACAAATGTGTCCCCAGAATTCTGCTTCCAGCAGTGGCACCTGTGGGATGTGTGCTGAAGAGCAGGAAAACGTGTGGTGATCCTCTCCCAGCCCCTCAAAACGTCTTGAGGATTACAGCAGCATACAAATGGTGCTTATACTCAAAATCTCTGGATGCATGGCTTCTATTAGAATTTTTCTAGTTGTTTTCTCATTTTTTAACTCCACGTGAACTTCAAACATTCATCACTTCATACAGTGAAAAGGTCCACTTTTAATGATGCAGAGTTGCTTGTTTCCCTTTCTGTTTTCTTGCCCAGCTGTTTAGCACACGAGGTCCTCCTGGAACTCCCAGCTGATGCCCCCATCTGTTTTGCTTTCAGGATTTACTGCTGTTGTACTGTACTCTTGCTACCCATGCTCTGTGCTAGGCCGTCTATAGCCACGCCAATGGAGGCATGAACTGTCCCCACTCTCTTTAAGAGCTGATTATAGAATCTCAGCCTCACCAAGGTTGGAAAAGACCTCTGAGATCATCCTGTCCACCCATACTGCCCACTGAACCAGTGCAACATCTGAACGTTTCTTGAACAGCTCCCAGGACGGTGACCACCCCCTCCCTGGGCAGCCCATTTCAGTACCCAACCAATCTCATTATGTGTTTATCTCCTATGTTACAGCCAGTTTTTCCTATCTGTACCTGCACCAGCAGGCACGGACTCACTCGTTGAAGCAGTGTGCAGCTGACAGCAGCCAGCGGTCCCCAATGATCGTTGCCCCACAGAAATGCATCGAGTCTTCCTGCAGGCTGACCTGCCAGGGGATCTCCCCTCTGGAAGCATCGGTTCCTCCCACAATCTTGTTGGGTTTAGAAAGGCCAGGTCGTCCTCCGCACTCTGAGTGAAAGCCAAAACACAACCTATGAGTACTGCTAGCAGAAGAGAAGTGAGCAGAGGCTTTGGCTCTCTCTAAACAGTAAGTCTGAGCAGGGACAGGTTAGGGCTGAAGGGGGAGACAGCTGCCCATGCCTGCTGACCATGGGGTCCCATGGGGTCCCTGGCTGTGCACGTCTTGGAGCTAACAAGTCATGCTTCCTTCCCAAAGGGAACCTAAGTGGGACGATGCATGGCTGCTACTGGATTGCAGCTATTGATTTTGAACTTCTGGGAAGATCCATGTGGCAAAGAGAAGCGAGTGATCCAGGAGTTACGCAGTGTCAGACAGTGCTGGGCACACAGCTGCCCATTTGGTTGCACAGGTGAAGGAGCCTGTGATGCTCAGCTGTGCAGGCAGCAAGTGCCATACAATGGTTGTGTGGGTCAACTACTGATGGGAATTCCAGCTCAGTGGAACAACAGACCTTGCACTCGCATGTGCCAGCCATTCCTCTTCCTGAGGTCATACCCACCCCCTGGGTGTTCATACCTTGTGCTCTGGGTGCAGTTGCTGGTTTGCTGGCATCCGGTGAAGAGGTGGGGACTGCTGTGCTGGTGGTGGCGCTGAGTTCTTCAGCGGTGACCACGTTACTGTTAGTACTGGAGTGTATTAGAGGAACAGTGCGTGTTATGGAGGTGGGAAAGGGAGAAATAGCATCCAAGATCCAGTCGCTCAGTTTGGTAACACGTGTGTAAACCCCCGGCCGCCTGGCTTCAGCACATCCAATTCCCCAGCTCACGATTCCTGCCAGGAAAAACTTGCCAGATGGTTCTTCGCAAACCAGCGGCCCACCAGAGTCCCCCTGCAAGAGAAGCCCAGGTGGTGAACTCTTCTCCATGGATTTGCTTCAGCCTAGTGATGGGTGAAGCAGCTCCTACACTGCTCTTAGCGTGTTCTGCTGTTAAGTTGCTATTAAGTCTTATGCTCTTGACTTGCCAGAAGAGCACAAGGACATCCTCCATAACATCTAAGGCTGCTGGTTCAGTGAGCTGTTAAACCGCTGCTCTTAAAGGCTAAGCCCAACCACCCCTGAAGGGCCAGATGATGGGTGGACACTGCATGATACACAAACCAGGGTGGCCATGCTAACCTTTTCATGTTTTTTTTTTTTTTAACTTGGTCCTATGGTGACTACAGGTCAGCAAGCAGAGGAAGGCAGTTAAACAGCTGAAGAATCCCCTTAACAGCAGTGCCCTGCACTGAGCACTACAGAACATATTTTTTCCTCTTTTGCAGTCCCTGACCCATGGCTGGATCCAAAGCATGGCCCCAAAACTCAGTGGGGTGCTGCAAGCATGGTGTTGAATCCTGCTTCTGGAAGTGCTACTTGGTGCATACTGGCAAGGAGAAGCCTCATGCAGGGATGTGTGTCACCTTCCCAGGGCAATGCTCACCTGGCAGGAGTCAATTTTTCCCTCCAGGTAACCAGCACACAGCATCCTATCTGTGAGGGCATGGCTGTAGAGGCTGGAGCACAGCGCCTGGTCCAGCAGCTTTACCGTTGCCTTCTGCAGGAACTCAGGTTTCACCACTAAGCGGGAAAGATGCAGCCATGAGCTCCATGCAAAGAGCCTGGCTGGTGCAAAGAGCCATGCAGACCCCCTCTGCATGCCTTTCCCTGCTGCCTCCCTTGCCATATGCCATGATTTGCTTACAGAAATCCTCCTTGAGGTATCCCCAGCCAGAGATCAGGCACTTCTTGTTGGTAGGGAAGTGATGCCCAGCGTGCGGCAGGCACACGGGCTGGATGTACTTAGTGAAGGTCACGGGTCTCTTCAGCTCCAGCACAGCCACGTCGTAGTCAGCCGTGTCGGTGTTGTAGGAGGGGTGAGGGATGATCCGGGCGATGCCCATTCTCACTGCACTGCTGTCTGCACCGCTGATGGAGGTGGTCCCTGCGTAAGCTGCCCACATGGCCGGGTCCTGGAACCTGGAAGAAAGACAGCTGGGACTGTGCAGCCCTGCAGCATCACCCTGCTGCACTCTGCAGCTGCTGCACGCCATGCTGTCTGCTCTGGGACTTGGGCTGCTTGCAGCGTGATGCTTGATGGAGCAGCGTGGTGCAGCGGGGGGTCTAGGCCAGAAGATTCAACAGCATTTGGGAAGCTAGCACAGCTGGGACTTACTCAGTAAAGCAGTGAGCAGCAGACACCAGCCACTTGTCCGTGAGGATTGCAGCTCCGCAGAAGTGCTCGTTGTTCTCTCGCAGGCTGACTTGCCAGGGAAACTCCCCTTTGGATGCCTCTGTGCCTCCGACTATCCTGCTGGCAGTCTGCATGGCAGGGCGGCTCCCGCAGTCTGAAAGAGATGAGAGAGCATCAGGATTGTGCCAGCTGTGCCCTGGCAAAGCGCTCCTTGGGGCAGGTGGGAAAATCTGCTTGTGCGTGTACTCAAGAACCAAACATTTCTAAGGATGTCACAAGAGACCAGATTTTAACCTACAGATCTGGAAAAGGGCACTGCAAAGCACTGACCCACCACAAGGTCCTCTCTGAAACTCCTACAAGCAAGAAAAATCCAGAGAGAATTATCTCTTCTAGCTTCACAAGCTCAGCCACTACTGAGCTGCTTCCAGCAGTCCATGGTCATGCAGAGATGACTGCCTAGCACACTGTAGACCAGGAAGGTGTGGGCAGGTTGCTGGACCTGCAACACCTATAGGTCATCCTGGTGTGCACAGGGGAGCAGTAACACTGCAGGGGAATGGGAGAGGCTCCCTTTCTCCAGCAGTGGCTGTGGGAGATACCTGCAGAATGCGCTCCCTTTACCAAAGTCTTTCAGGCAAGGAAATGTGTGAGCACACCAGGAGTCAGGTGCGTTCCTGAAGGCACAAAGTAGCTCAGCTCCACACTGCCGGGTGTGTGGAGATAGGGCTGGGCATGCCCTTGCGGCTCAGGCTTCCTAGGGTGCTGCCACCGAATGTCTGCAGTTTGGGCTCATCGGATTCACTGGCCCGTGGGAATATGACATTCTACCCCAACGCTGTCATGTCCCTTTGCTGTTGGTAATAGGACCAGCACATTTCTAGGGTGCAACCTTTTGACAACTTGTCTGACAAGCTGTGCTGTCCTGTAACCTACTGCTAGAAGTCTACCGGTCAGAGGCTGCAGTGGTGGGTTGGGGCCCATCCCCCATCCCCAGCAGTCCTGCTGCAGGACACTCACCGCAGCCCTTTTCATCAGAGGCGTCGGCGCAGTCCTTCCGGCCATCACATTCAGGGTTTTCCTTCCACACACACTGAGTGTTGTGGCACATGAACATGTCACCAGGGCAGCTCCCTGGGGACAGCAAGGCTCGGGTCACTTGTGTCTTCTGCAGACCTCCCAGCAGCTGCCCCCCAACCCCACCAGGGGCCATCACCACACTCAGCCAGCATTGCTTGCATCCCCAGATGATGGAGCCAGCAGCTGAGCTGCAGCTCTTGCTGAACTTCCATGGGGAGCAGGGGAGCACAGCCCTGGATCACTGTGTGGTGAATAAAATGGGGCGCAAACACATTTTGTATCGGCAGGCAGAGTGCCGGAGAGGAGGAGGCTGGAGGGGAACTGGGACACATTGCTGCACTGATGAGCACTCGCTCAGAAAGGCACACAGCTCTTCCTGCTGCCCGGCTCTTACCTGCTTTCAGTCCTGGTCTGTATGGAGAAACATCACTGGGAGCTGTAAAAGAATTGAAGAAGTGGGGCTCAGCGAGGAGGTCTCCAGTGGGGGGCACAGGAGCTGTGTACTCTCATTACTGCTGCTCCCAAGCAGTGCAGGCAGAGGCTCTGCTTCACCTCCAGCCTGCCTGGCCACCACTTTCTCCATCCCATGGTCTGCAGGAGCTCTGCAATGAGCTCCCAGCCCCGTTCACCTCCTGCAGACCTTCTCCACTTTGCTCCATGAGGGGCACAAGGCATGGGGAGGAAGGAGCTCTCTACAGCCCAGCAGGGTTTTGGGGTGACGGCAGCTGTAGGGAACAACTCCCAGCAGCTGTGGCAGCAAGCTGCATCCCAGGAAAAGCTTTCAAGGTGGAAGCTGCAAAAAGCTGTTCCATTTGGGCTGCTTCCATCACTGCAGTGAATGCGGAGGGAACTGCAGGGGAGCCACAGCTTCACATTTCCCAGGCACATTTCTTTTCAAAGGCCCACGATCACACGTGACTACAGTTAGCAAAGGAGAATTTCTAGTCGGATGGTTTCAGGGAACAATTTACATTGCTGCTGGGCACGAAGCCTCCACTGGGTGTCCAGCCCTGAGCCAGTATGGCTGTTTGAGACCCCGCCTGGTGGTTTTGCTGGTGCAAGCAGTGCTGCTAGCAGCCCAGGCCGCCTTGCTCTGCCTGCCCCATGGTTACATGAGGAGCAGACCTGTGAGAGAAGCTGAGGATATCGTCCCGAAGGCGGCCAGGGAGAGGCCCTGCTCCTGCAGCGCGGCCGCCAGCCCTTGTCGGAGTGCGTCCTCCTCTGTGGCAGAGCTGAGGGGCTGGGAGTCCTGCGGGGCGAAGCGGAGGCGGAAACGGACGATGACACTCGAGTTCCCACTCCTGCTGGAAGACAGAATTCCTGAGCACATTTGGCTCCATCAGTGGTAGAAGGGACAGCTTCTTAGGCTTCCTGCCTACGGGGAGCACGAGGGAAACAAAACTAATGCTTAATTTCAGGCTCAGGTGCCCCTGAAGGTTTGCTCTGGATCAAAACGGTCATTTGCATTTTCTTCTTTGCCCCAGAGTTCAGCTTTGGTTGAACATGCCATTTCCCTTTCCTTTTCTGACTACATTTCCAAATTAAAGAAGGCATAACATCACTGCAATCCCTCCTCCCCTCCAAAAAACTCCAGCCTCAACTTAAAAACTGTTTCTGTCTTCACTAGTTTAGAATAAGAGCACAGCTGTGTGTTTCATAGTGGAGCTCATCAGAACGCCCTGAAAACGCTCACCTGTAGTCCAGGATGGTGCAACCAGTGCAGCTCCAGTCCAGCTGGGAGTCCTGGAAACTGGACAGAAACTGCAAAGCAAAGAAGGATGGTCACACTCTCACCGGGCAGAAAACCCTACGGATGTGGGGCTGACTGGTCCAGAATTTTCAGGGAGCCGGAGCTAACTGCAGCATCTTCTCATCTCTGCAGGCAGCAGGAGCACCTGAGTCCAGCTCATCTCAGCACGTGTCACCCTGCTCCCACCCTGATGATCAAGAGATGCTCGCATTTCCCCCCCTCTTTTGGCTTTTCCTCCACGTTCTGCTGAGCTGGACCTCAGGGAAGCACTGCAGGCTTTCCTCAGCAGGAATAGGGCCCAGGATACCCAGCAGCCCCCACCTCGAGCGCAGGGTGCAGAGCTGCTCAACTCACCAGCCTCTCAAGGGCGGGCGTCAGCACCCGGTAATAGTCTGAGTTCTCTGCCTGCAAGCTGCTGTTGAACGTGATCCCTCGCAGCTCCACAGTGTGCTCAAAGCTGGTCTCTGCTGCGGGATGACAGGCTGCCAGAGAGGGAAGCTGTGTGTCAGAGGCACAAATGGCTCACAGAGGTCTGGGCTGCGGCTGAGCTCAACCCTCCTCTGCTTTGGAACATGGGTTACCTCGTGCCATTGAGGCCTCCCTAGTTTCAGTAGCTTATCTGTTCCTGCAGTGCTTTGGAGGTGCCATGTGGCCATGCAGGGTAACCCACACATGTACAAGAAGAGAAATCTGAATTAACAGTCAATCTGAACATTAAAACTGTAGATTTCTATCAAGCCTTAAACAACAGTTCCCAAATAGATGGTTACAGCCTTGCAGGGCGATCCCTGGCTGGCCCCATCCCTGCAGGAACAGACTGGGAAAGGTGTGCTCATTATCAAAGCAGCTCAGAAAGTGGCACCATGCAGCAGGGATGTACTTGTGGGATCTGCCTCAAGGCAGATCAGGCTGGACACAGCGGGGTGCTGAGCTGACGTGGCATCTGGCCATGGTACACCAGAGGCACCAGAGGCAGGTGAGACAAAGAGATGGTTACGTGCTGGAGTGGGACCATCAGTGGCTGCAAGGGATGAGGCAGCAGATGGCTGAGGAAGCAACTAGAGATTTGGAAAGTTGCTGAGAAGGATGAGAAGGGAAGAAATCACATGTGACAGTAAGGAAGTCACTCAAAATAAGGGGTGACAACAGCCTCTGCAGTTTGGGTGAGTAAATGGGGAGTGCTGGTGATATTCTGTCCTCAGAAGAACACTTTTGAGGGTTCCTGGTATGGGAACCATTGCTGTGAGCTGTGCAGACCATTATTCTTTTGGAGCAGATGGACACGCCTGGCTATGCACTCACCCAGCAGGATCCCCAGGTAGAGAGCTGTCACACTGCCCACTACAGTGGCAATGATGGTCACCTTCCAGCAGCTGGCCCTCAGTCCCCTTCTGCCCAGCACCGGCTTTATTTGGTCCATGCCTTCTGAGCAGCTCTGAGGATGACCTCTGCAATTAAAGAGGAAGAAAATGACGTGTTTGGGGTGAAACGTGAGCTAGCAGCTGAGGTGACCCATGGAGCTCCCACCAGTACAGGAGCACAGGAGGTAAAAGGACTGGATGTGCTGCATCCCAGCCATGGCATCCCATCCTCAGGCTGCCATCAAGTTTTTTTTCAGCAGGCAGTTCCCAGCCCTGATTTAGCAGCAGGTTTTCAGGGTCCTAGCTCCTACAATGCCAGGATGAACGGGGATGCCAACTCATAGCAAGAGATACGCCTGGAAGTAGCAGCCATACGAACTTCTCACAATGCTATCAGAATGCAGAGCAGTTGCAGGGATATTCATGCAGGGATAACTGACAGCCCTGGATCCAGGGAAGGAAGGTTGTTTCCTCCCCTGTGCTCTTCTGTCCTGCTGGGGAAAGTATTAGCTTTAGGTAGTTTGGAGAGTGTGTGTATCCCAGTCCTGAAGCCCCATAGCTGCTGAATCTGCAGAGGCATTCTTATCACTGAAGTGCCCAGAACTCTTCTAAGTATCATAACAGCAAAGCAAGCTCAGCTCAGCCTTTTCTGAATGATGTACTTTTGCTAGAAGTAAACTCTCAAATTCTCAGCACTGAGTTCGAACTTTGATTTCCTAGATTGCAATGAATCCATAAACAACAGGAGAAAGCCCTTCAGAATCTTGTCTCTCCACTGGCCCAAGAATGAGCAATTAGGAGTGCAGGAAAAAAACATATATCAAATGCTTGGGTTGCAGGTCTGCAAGGAGAGCTCGGGCTGAGTGACAGCATCACAAGGGAGCTGCACAGGGAGGTGGTCTGGCCAAGCCTGTGGCTGCTTTTTTTTTTTCCTGGGTGGAGGCTGACTTTGCTCTTGCAGCTGTTCTAAGGTGTGTGACTGCCCCAGCAAATGCACCATCAGCTTTTGCTCTTCCAGCAATGCTGGAGGTCACAAACAGGGCCTGCCTTGCAATGCAGAGAGCTGTGTCCTGCCAGCAGGTGTGGGACATACAGCCACCTGTGGGAAACATTCCTCTGTTTGGGAACCGGTGAGAGAGAAGTGCTAGGGAATGGCCCTGGGCAAGGCTGAGGACTGTCAGTTCTGTCCTCCTGGGGCAGCAGTGTGCCCCAATTGAGCCCAGCCCTCCCTGATGGAACACAATAAGAGAACTGCTTATAGATACTGGGAACCTTGGAGCACGTTCTGGTGGGAAGGAGATGTTGCTGCGTGTCCCTGGAGGAGTCTTTGTTGCTTTAATGCAGATCGCTGACAAGAACAGAGAGAAACTGAGGTAAATGCAATGCCAAGAACACTGGAGGATTCACAGAAGTGTGAAGTGTTGCATAGGGTAGCATGGAAGTGGGATGTGGGAGGTCTTGCCTACACAGATGCATTTGGAAGGAAAGGGAAACTGGAGAAGAGTCCAAAACTTGATGAAATATTCATGAAATACCTGCTGACATAAATGAACACAGCCAAGGGTAGGAATGATGGGCAGTGATGGAGAAATGTTTGCCTGCATTTCGTTCCTGATTGGCAACAGGGAAACCTGCCAGGCTGTTAGGGAAGAGGTGGAGGACTGGATGTTTTTGGTAGAGACTCACCTTCCTCAGGCCAGGAGCTGCTGCCCTGCTGCAAGGCAACCACCAGTGCTGGGATCCCACACGTTTACAAGAAAACCTTGAGCTCAAGAATAATATTTTCTGCTTTTCTGAGAAGGGGAGGCAAAGCCAGGTCCCTGACGTGGCTCAGAGCTTTCTCCATCCCATTCTCTGTTTCTCTTTGGGCCAATAATGTATTAATTACCCTTACTTATTCCTCAAATCTGGATTCATTGCAATTTCCTTGTATTCCATTAGCATGAGTTCATATCTTGTTTCTTGGGTGGTACTGAATGGCGTGAGTTCATATCTTGTTTCTTGGTGAAAATGACAGCTATCAACCAGGACAAATTCCCCCCCACCCACTGCTCCCCTCACTGCTAAAGTTCTCTCTCCATCTCTTCTGTCTGTTTCCACCCACTGGCTACTGACCACCATCTCCCCTCGGTCAGGAACTGCTGATACCTGCCAGGAGTATCACTCCCAATATGTTACCAATCATCACGACCCCACTATGAATGGACAATATTCCCCTCTTCTCTCACACCTAGCCTGGACACAAATATCCATCCCCAACCTCTTCATCACATCATCATCTCATTTTTAACTGAATGTCACCATCACTTCAGTACTATCATCGCCCTGTCCCGTTCACCAGAGCCTGTCATGTTCTGGTTACTGTCACCCCTTTGCTTCTTGTGTTAGATTTGTACTCACTGCACTTGTTACCATCTGTCGTGATCTGCTGGTTGCTGATTGTAGCACAGCAGTATTAACAACCATCTGCTCCAAAGAGAAATGAGAGGGACCTTCCTGCATCTCTCACCTGCCCGGCAAGCAGAGGCTGTCACGGGGGGATATGGCACCGAGGGTGATGGTCAGTCACACGTATCCTCATAGTGAGAGCTGGGAGTGCGCAGTAACTCATAATTAACTGCTGTTTGCCCATTCCTGTTGTGTAATGTCCTTACAGAGTGACCAAGGAAGGGTTTCAAAACTGGTGAAGAAAGAGATTGCACTAATTTCAATAGTCTTCCAGGTGGACTGCTGCTTCTCCTGATGAAGAACCTCAGAGCAGCTCTCCAAAGCCAGCCGCGCTCAGTTTCTTTTACTTACACCAGTCACTGTCAGCGCCATTCATGCACTGAAGGTGCTCAGTGTAAGGTTGTCCAAACGTGATCACAGAACTGCAGGGCAGTTACCACCTTCTGTCAGCACTCAGCCTATGGTTGGTCATCAGCAATCAGCCTGGGGATCTTTCCTTACCCACAGAGAGGAAGAAGACACACATCCCTTCCCTGCAGACTGGCACATGAATTGTCCAGGACAATTTGGTGGAGACAGTTGAAATACATGAAAGTCTTGGAAATACAGGGAAGGTTGGTCTTCCCAGCCAAAGTTTGTTGGCTTTGGAGCAGTTCTTTTGGTGGTGGTGGTTTGTTCTGCTTTACTTTGTCTTTTAAGGACGTGACCTCTGGCTTCTGGGAAATGCCAGATGCCCAAAAGGCTTGTTAAGGCAAATTCTGACAACTTCAAGGACTTTTCCCTCCTCCTCACTCCCACATTCCGGCATGCCAAGGAAGGCTCACCCAGCTGGGCAGGAGCCATTCCCTACTGGTCCAAGAGATGCTGTGCATGGTCCAGCATGAGCGCTACAACAGCAGGCATCACGGCTGCTATGAATCTGACTGAGACCAGGAAGCCGCTAAGGAGCAGCCTTTTCTAATGTAAATCTATCTCAAAATGAAAGAAAAAAAGAGGGGGGAAAGGCAGGCAGGACACAGGGAGCAGCAGAACTGTTTCTGAAGCGCTTTTCAGTGTTTTCCAAGAGGCATCAGCGGCTCTTTAAACTGAAGCTTCCAGATAAGAGATTTTAAAAGGCCACTTCTTTGTGAGGCAAGAGACAGAGAAAGGGGAGAGGAAGGGAGTCTATCCAAGATGCCTCTTTTTTTTTTTTTTTTCTAACAGACCTCCAAATATTCTTTTTCAGCTGTAACAGAGCCTGGCAGAGATAGGTGCTCTGGGCCCTGTGTTTCGTTAACAATATCTCCATTTGACAATTCAGCTCTTGCTAAGAGGAGGCAGGTAAGAGACATTTTTTCCAGTGGTCCCTGTGACCTAAATGCATACAGATGAGCAGTCCCTTCTCTGCTTCTTCAATAGCCTTTGGAGTCACTGCCTGCCTTGCTGTATGCTGAATGTGGAAGCTCAAAAATGCAATCCAGATATGCTGACCAGAGCAAGAAAGGTCACCAGTGGCCTTCAAAGGTAGAGCAGTGCATCAGAGATGCTTAGCAGAACAATAAAAACACGTCTTCTTTGCTCTCCCTTGTAGCACAAGGCAAGCTTATTTTCTTCTCAGCAAGCGGTGTGAGTTGAAAGACAACTACTGGTGAAATGAAAATGTGAAGAATTTTATGCCCTTCCTACCTGCAGCCTTGGACTCCACATGGCTGCTGTGAAAGACCATGCAGCTCCTGGAGGATGGAAGCTGAACATCACAGAACAGTGGGTGGAGTGCTGGTGGGTGACGAGCGACCGGACCGACTGGCTGCAGCTTTTCCCAGCACAGCCTCCCTGGTGATGCTCCATGTGTGCTGACTAACTCAGCAAGAACGAATCTCCCCAAATCCACCCCTCTTCACCCCAGGCTGTGATGCTGGGCACATTCTACTCCTTGGGCAGAGATCAACTGAGTAGAATTAGGTGTGCAGCCAATGAGACCACACGTCCACTTTGGCCCTGTGGTTTGGAACCATGCAGTCAGCTAGGTTGGAAAAGACCTTGAAGATCATTAATTCCAACCACCAACCTGAGCTACCAAGCCTCATCATGAAACCATCCCTCAGTGCCAGGTCCACGTGTCCACATTTCTTGCACCCCCCTGGGCAGCCCAGCCCATTCCAGTGCTTGACATTAGCATAGGAACAGCAGCATCACCCACCTGTATGGCCTGGGGGAATGATAATCGAAGGGTTGTTCATTGTGGCACATGAGTTCTCCTTCTGTGCTTCTGCCTTTCATGGACCAGTCCATATCTATCAAGGTAGGGCTGCAGGCATTCTAGTACTCACATTCCCTAAGAGAATTAATTGTCTTTGACAATTAAGGACAGGTGTTACTGAGCTCTCCCAAATTAACTGTTGGCAGAAATTCTCGCAGTACATCTTGGTGGGATGGACAAAATCTCAGAAAAAGACTGCACGAGATGTGTGATACCATGGCATCTGCCTTTCTACCTGGCTGCTCCGGTGCCGTGTTGACCCGCATGTGTCCTTCCATGTTGTGCCTCCTCAAGAAATCATGGACACACAGAGCTGTGTGAGGGCTCCAATGCACCTCTGCCACCTCTGATGATGGGGAAGAGGCAGGCAAGAGGGATGTTGAAAGGAAGCTTGTCAGTTTGTCCCTTGGCTGAAACTAAACTTCAGAAGAAGCTACTGCTGAATCAGAAGGGAGACAAGGACAGGAATCAGCATCAGCACTTCTCCCAGGAGCATCCAGGGGCTTTTCTCTTGTGTATGGTGTCCTCCTTGATTCAGTGTCTCTCTGATTTTGTAATAATTATTCCATATCTCTGTCCTGAATCTTTGTATGATTCAGTCATTCCTGATGCTCTGGAAGGGTTATGGGGAGGGAAGAAGTGCAGCAGTGGTGCTCCTGTAGGTAATTTCTTATCTGAAAGTGGGGCTGGCACAGCACACGAGGAAAGACTAAAGCTAAAAACAGATATGTCAAAAATCTCTTTGTCCAAAGAGAAGGACAGGTTGCTGGTTGTTTCTCTGACATCTGAACTTGTTGTTATTATTGCATGCTTTTTTTTTCCCCCTCAAGGTTTAACTTATGCTTTTGGTAGAATATTTTTCCAATAAGTGGGACAGCACTAATGAACAAAGGAGAGGTGGAATCTCATATTATATTCAGTTCTAGTAACCTATATTCCTATCAACAGTTTAAGCCAGAAGAGAGAAAAAGATAAGATGATGATGACTTGTAAACAGTAGGTCCATATTGCAAGAGCATAGCAGAGGGTGGACATTTCTCACTGCTGCAAGATAAGGATCATCTGTAAATACATGAAGGAGAGGAGCAGCAAGGAGCTATGCAGTTCAACAACATCTCTGCATACAAACAGAGCAGCAACAAGCAAATCTTGAGGGGCAGAAGAGCGTTAACTCTCAGAGGATCATGACTTTGTGGTGGGAATGTTGAGAAGAAAACGCACATTTATGGATTCTTGTCAGAATATACATTGTGAGCAGTTAGAATTCCTTCTCATTGGAAAAAATCACTAATGCCAGCTCTTGCAAAATGTGAAAGCACCTGAGGTGGAGATGTGATGGTGACCTTCCATTGTGCTGATGGCTATCTCTGCCACAAGGACTGATGTCTCTTTGGTCACTGCTGATGCCTTTCACCCACCTCCTCAGGTCTTTCCTCCCATCTTCTCAGTCCTCTCCACTCTACATTTAGTCTCCCCCCTTCAAAACAGGAATGCTCACTCACGTACCTCACGCTGCTTTGCCCCAGGCTCCCTCCTGCTCCCCATCTTTCTCTGTTGCTGTCTACCAGAGAGCATCCCTGAGCAGCACCACGAGGGGAGCCAAGCCTCTCTCCTTGAAAAGGAGGAAGGAAAAAGACACAGGGAAGGAACAGCATGAAATGTGTCCTCAGCAGTCAATTTAATTCAGTCTGCAGCAGATAATGAATGCTAGAAAACCCTTATCATAGAATCATAGAGTCACCAAGGTTGGAAAAGACCTCCGAGATCACCCAGTCCAACCATCCACCTACCACCAACATATCCTCACTCACCCGTGTCCCTCAGTACCACATCCAGGCGCTCCTTGAACACCTCCAGGGATGGAGACTCCCATCACTCCCTGGGCAGCCCATTCCAGCACCTGACCACTCTTTTAGAGAAGAATTTTTTTCCTCATATCCAACCTGATGTCCCTGGATGGCAAGGTCTATACTGGAGTCTTTGTGTTGCATATTTGGATGCTTTATTCTACTGCTACAGTCATAAAAAAAAGCCAGTGTGTTCCAACCTTTTGAAGAAGGTAATAAAACATTACCTGGCATTATCCCCAGTAGGTTGGGACTATCACAGAGTAGCCTGAGATCTCAGCACAGCAATACCGAGCACTGCTGAGATCTCAGGTTGTCACAATGCCTCATGGTCTAAGGCCATGCCTCCCAGACAGAGCCTT
This sequence comes from Lagopus leucura, assembly GCF_019238085.1. Taxonomy (NCBI): domain Eukaryota; kingdom Metazoa; phylum Chordata; class Aves; order Galliformes; family Phasianidae; genus Lagopus; species Lagopus leucura. Next base: position 594,817 of record NW_024962308.1, on the reverse strand, counting down.
TGGTATGAGAAATATGTGACTTGACTAGGGGACAACAAGCTCAGCAAAAAATCCACCTGCAGCCTGGGGAAGGAGTGAGCATTTGGTGAAGGGTGAGCAAAGGACCGATGATTTATCACTGTGGTAAGACTTGTGGTACTTTGTTGTGGAAGCAGAACCACCTCTCTTTGGAAAGAGAAAACATAAAAGGGAAAATCAAACTGCAGTGTGCCCCACTGGGTGAGTTCAGTTCAGCTCCAAATCACTGCTGCCAAAAGAACGAATCATACCAGCAAACCACAAGCTGGAGCAGAGGAGAGGAGACAGCAGGTAGAACACACACAGAAACAACAAAGCTGCTTGGTGGCTGCAGATCAAGAAGTACTTAATGAGCAAAGACAGAATGTCCACATGTGTCACAGCCAAGCTGGTTCTGGCAGACCTGGCCTTTATGTTTCACGTGCAACAAGCATCTCCTGCCACCAAAGCAGTTTCCTGAACCAACTGATTGTAGTGCTTCAGCCTTTTGCTTTACCCCACCTCCAACTTCTGCAACATGCACGTGCAGAGCTGGGTATGACCCCCCATCTCCATGGGCTCTCCTTTAGGGGGCTGTGCTGCAGCTGTGAGTCCAGCCCTGCCTCCTGCCAGATGAAATGCCCTCCATCCCCCAGGAGGCGGTAAGACCAGAGCTGAGAAACCTCTTTTCTGCTCATGTAAATCAGCAAAATGCCCCCAGTACTGTCTGCCTGTTACCGTGAGCATCTTGCATGCTAACAAACCTCTGGGTGCACCGTTCATAGGATTCAAAGCAGGATTAGTAATGCTGCTGTACTCTGCCTCCTTGCAGCATCCCTTTGGAGGCGCGTCTGGTTCAGCTGCTCTCAGCAAATGCAGTGACACTGTGCGGGCCTTGTTTATTGTCCCTTTCGGACTTCAAATGTCTCTCAATTTACAAGTAAGAAGATCCTCTTCCTGCCTGCCAGCTCTGCAGCTCAGCTCATGACAGGCTGAGCAGCGCAGCTCTCCCATTATCCCGCTAACAAAGGCTCTAACAGCATTTCCACTGCAGGGACGCTCAGCCCTGAGCTCCCCTCATGGTGAGAGAGCACCGGGCAGATCTGGACCCGCAATCTCTTTTTGAACTTCCAGCTATGTGTCAGGGGGTGAAACAAAGGCTGCCTTCCTGTGACCACACGGCGCAGATAGTAAATACTAAATTTGCTCTGGGAGTATCCAGTAAGCAAGGAAGTTCCATTTTTGTCCTTCTCACAATAGGAGCGCTATATAATGTGATACTTCTCAGCTGATGAATGGGCAAGAAAAACTCACCAGCTTAACTCACAGCGCTTCCTTCAGCTGCAGCCATCCGAAATGTACTGCCCCACAGTGACTGCAGAGGCAAGCAGAGCAGCACCCTGATGCACCAGGAGATACCGCCTTGGAGGACCTTGGAGGACCTCTGGCAGAAAAGTGTCAAACCCACAGAGGTTCAGTGCTGAGCACATTACCACAGACAGTTTTGTTCCTTCGGATGGGCATCTAGACAGGCTGACTCTCCTCCACAATCACAGTTCCACTTTTGCAGCGCTCAACAGTGCCGCTTCAGAGTCAAACAAAACAAAAAACAGCACTAAAGCCACAAAAGGATCACATAATAAGGAAAACTATTGGGCCAGCAGTGGCTACATAGGAAGCAGTGAAGTTATTTGCATCTCTGGTTCTTAACATAAGGTTTGATGTACAGAAACAAGTGGCACCAGCTCTGCCTGAGCCCAGTGCTGGGCAGCAGCACCATCACAGCTGGGCAGGAGTACTAGGACAGGGCAGCACCAGGGCTGGGGAGGAGTACCTACGCCAGGCAGCAGTACCAGAACCAGGCACTACCAGGACTGGATAGTACCAGGGTCAGGTAGCACCAAAACCGGGCAGTACCAGAACTGGTCGGTACCAGAACCAAGCAGTACCAAGGCTGCTGCACCAGGACCAGGCAGAACCAGGACGTAGAAGCAGCCAGGACCAGGTAGTACCAGAACCAGGCAGTGCCAGTACTAGGCAAGCAGCAGCAGGATCAGACAGTACCAGCGCCAGGCAATACCAGAACCAAACAGCACCAGAACCGGGCAGTACCAGGGTCAGGCAGCATGAGGTCTGGGTAGCACCAGGGCCAGGCAGCCTACCAGGACTGGGCACAACCAGCGCCGGGCATCACCAAAACCAGACAGCACCGGGACCGGGCAGCGCCGCGCCTCGAGAGGGGATGGTACCCGCGAAGGAATGCAGAGGCCGCTCGGACGGCACGGACTCACCTGCGGTGCTGCTCCGACCGCCGCCGCCGCGTTTGCCCGGCCGTGCCCGCAGGTCGGGGCGGTGCCGGGGGCGGACCCGCTTTCCTGCCCGGCTCCGGCCCGAGGCGCAAATTCTCCTCCTGTTTGGAAATTCGAGCGGGGACATCCGAGCTCTGAGCCCGCGACGTGGTTTCTGTGCTTCGCTCTGCGGCTCTCTTCGATTCGGCAGCGTTTCAGCAGAAGGACGGAGGGAAAAGCGGTGCCTGAAGGGCTGAGCTCGTCCCGGTAACCAGAACTGCTCGGCGAGGTTCAGTAACACCGCGCGGGCGCTGGACGGCACTGTCCGACGCACAGAAAGCGCCGCAGGGCGCTCCGATCCCAAACCCGCTCCGTCCCTCTTCTCTGCTGTACATGAAAGGATTTCAAAGACGAGTCCTCTCATTCTAACCCCTGGGAAAGCTGATGGCATAGGGAGAAACACAGTTGGGTTCAGTGGTTGTGTGCCCTGGTTCTATTGCTTTGATAAGGCTCTGACCAGGCTGCCCAGAGAGGCTGTGGATGCCCTGTCCATCCCTGGAGGTGTTCAAGGCCAGGTTGGATGGTCCTGCCTGCAGCAGGGGCATTGGAGCTTCATGATCCTTGAGGTCCCTTCCAACCCAAGCCATTCTATGACGCTGCGATAACAACTGAAAAGGGAGACAGAAAACAACCTGGGCATCAGTGGAGTATAAATATAAACTCAGGTTTGTCTTCTAGGTACAGCTGTGGCATAGCTGAGGATCAGGGCCGTTCATGCACACTCAGTGCAATTCATCATGGCCCTGGGTGGGCTGGGGGTCCCCACTTACTCACGTGTACAAAGAAAATGCAGTGGTGTGAGACAACAAACCTGTTTGCAACTGGGCAATGGAGTGAAGGTCCTCACGTGGTTGTGCAGGAGCTCTGCAGTGGGAGTTTCAGAGTGGCCCTGAGGACAGCCTGCAGGCAGGCAGCATCTCTGCAAACCGGTTCCTGTGCTTCCATCAGTTGAGTATCACTGCTGGAGAACGCAGCCTTTCCTTCCAGAGACCCCTGAGGTGATTCTTGCAAATTGAGGAAGGCAGGTGAACAGTTGACAGAAACTGGCCTGCAGGTGAAGAAACAGTCCCGCAGGGCAGGTCCTTGGTGCCTGCTTATGCATGCATCAGATAGAGTGATACAAATGTTAAAGCCACACAAGTTTTTCATTCTTTCCTCAGGCTGGAGGGGCTCTGGGCAGCTGAGGAGCTGTAATGTCTCTGCTCAGTGCAGGAAGTGAGACAAGATGGCCTTTAAGGTTCCCTTTAAACTCAAACAATTCTATAATTCTATGAATAATTCTATTATGATAGAATTACAATAAAAGAATATAATGGAATAGAACAAGGAGTAATGGCCTAAAGCTTGAACAAAGAAGTGCCACACAAACATGTGGAAGAATGTCTTTACTGTAAGGGTGATGCAGCACAGGAACAGGCTGCCCAGAGAGGTTATGAATTCTCCTTCTCTGGAGATATTCAAGACCCATCTGGACGCCTACTTGTGTGACCTACTGTAGGGAACTGCTTTAGCAGGGGCTTGCATTCAGTCTCAAGGTCCTTTCTACCCCCTGTGGTTCAGTGGGACATACCAACAACATGAACACAAGAGTAGAGTGGAAATACACCCACCCTGTTTGTGCCATACCTCCATGCTATGCCCTCTAATTCCTTAGAGACTTGCAGTAACAGAGGGTTTGTTAGTGCTCACCTTCCCTTCCCATCACTGGAACAGCCCCAGAGCTGGTTGGTCCTGTCTGTACCACGATCCCACTAGGGGAGAATTGGCAGCAGGAAGAGAGAGATTCCTGTTGACTGTTTCAGGATTTGTTTCGAGTCCTGCATGTGAACAGAAGACTCAAGAAGGCCACAAATAAGTTTTAAGAGTTTTGTATGGATATTCAACTCAGGTTTCTTTGGGCACTTCAATGTGTGAGCAGCTCAAGGTGTCTTACATCATAAGAAGCACTTTGTCACATTTAGTGCAAAGAAGAAAAAGCACACCATCGGATTTCAAATGTAACAGTGATACAAAACTCAAAATTCAGTTCAAAAATTAAGTATCTTTATTTTACAGGTTTAGAAAATCTTTACATTTTTTTAACTAAAACAGGCTAAAGTCCTTTTTTTTTTTTCTTAAGCAAAACAGATGGAAAAAAAACAAAAACAAACAACACAGCAATTTCAGCGGATCAGTCTTTTTCAAGTTTGTTTTCTTTTACCATATAGGTGTGTGCCCCAAACAGGCAAACATGGAAAACCCCATGGAAAAGACAACAAGAGCACCCCAGTGAAACCCCTGGGATACGAATCAGCTCTTGTCCTCACATCTCCCCCCAGTGCTAATTACACAATAGGTGGGGTTGTAGTTTTCTTTTCCTCCCCCCGTGTTTTAAATCACAGAAGGAAGAAACAAACCTACATTTGGTGACTGGAAATGCGATGTCTTGCAATGCATTTGCACACACAAAAATAGCTGGGATGATTCGCTGCGCAGCCGGACACGAGGCTGCAGATCAGACAGATGAAGGGCTGACCTCAAAACCATGGAACTGCATGGGAATACAGTGGGAAGAACGCACCCAGACAGTACCAGGGAGCTGATGTGAGTATTTCAGGAGGACCTACAACCTCTGAAAAACAGAAATGTTTGCCAAAATGTTACAACTTGGAAATGATGTTTTTCTCTAAGCTGCTGCAATGGCTCTTGGCTGTTTTCAGCAGAAGTTGATGGTACCAAGAAAGGACCATGTTTTGTTACAATCACCACCAGGCCTTACTTCTACCATAGATATACTACAGATACAAGTCCCGATGTCACTGGTTTATCTATTCTTGCAGACAGCAGGCAGCAATTTTCCAGGTAACCACCTAGCAAATACCACATCTTCTGCAGTTTGTGCAAAGGGACGCTATTCACACGAGGCTGCCTATAGTTTGGCAACACGGCCAATTAAACTATGAAACCAATACAATTTACTGGCTTGCTGCCAAAATAAAATGAGATGCGAGATAAAATCAGGGAAGGATATTCAGCTATCAGCACTGTTAATGACTGACTGCGTCGTTATAGAGAACCAAATTCCTTCTCTTTCGGACCCATCTGCATTTCTGCATCTCCTTCCCACAGCTTCAGTGCATGTGGCATTAACAGCCCATGTGCAGGAAGGATACTTGAACAGAGCTTTCATGCCACAGCCTTCCTACCCCAGCCAACTCCCTCAGTGGGGATTTTTATTTAGTTTTAATTATTCACTTAGTTTTATTAAGGGGCCAAACTGCAAAGGCTCAGCAGTAGTAAAAATCACAGCATGGCTTTTGGAACACTGAAAGGCTTTCCTTCAGTAATTCATGGAACAAGAGCTTGAAAAGTGTGTGTACTCACAATTGGTTTATTTTTATAATGAAGTGGATGCATTCACAAGCACTAAAAGGAATAACCTTCAGAGTTTGCAGTCTTCACAACTCCACCCTACGTGCTATTATCTGAATGTTATCATAAAGCCCCTTAACAGAGACACTGGACATCTAAAACTGGTTGACTGATGTTACCTCCTGCTCCCTAAAAAATCTTACTATCAACATCCAGGACAGCAGCACTGAGCAAATACTCTCCAGTCTTACCCCACAAACCCTGTTCATACTGCTCTGTTTGCCCACAGCCTCCTGTCTGATCCACACATCCCAGTGACTCGTTAGCATTGCTCAGACTTGGCTGCCAGATCCCCAGCTCCTCCAGCAATGGGCTGTACAAAAACCAAAGTACTGTGATGAGGACAGCACATACATCATCCACCACCACAGCTGTAATGAAAAATGTGCATTTACAAAAGGGAGTTTTGCTTTCCTATGTTGCCAAAGTGAGCCTATCTGTCAGGGACTTGTAGGCCTGAAGAGATTCATCTGAAGTGCTGAGATGTCACATCTCCACAGGATGAAGCTGATGTGCAGCCCTGCAGTTCAGGTGTGAAGCACATATCCTAGAGGGGGTGGATGCCCCATTGGGACAATGCCCTCATTCAGTTCTGCTTGGCCCCAAAGAGGTCGGGCAGATGGACGTGATGACCTGTGAAGGTCTCTTCCCACTGAACTATTCAGTTCTTGGAGAGGACAAGTGACAAAGAACAAGCTCATGAAAAGCAGGCAACAACTACTTACAGCAGCTCAGACCACTGCCATTGACACCACTCAGACAGAACAGGGCTGTCTCCCCACACAGACCCACTCTGCATATTTTCAGCTAACTAACTTTCACACTGAACACCCAAAGGAAGCTCAAATCACAGAGTGTGTGTGAGAGCTGTAGCTCAACTCCAGATTTCTAGCCTTTAGATCATTTCAAAGCTTTCCCTAAGATGAGGTTTTGCCATACACAAAGATAGGGAATGTTAACAAGCAGGAAAATACAACAAGAAATCTGATAAACTCAATTGTTGTCTTCAGTTAAGAGAACGCAACTCCAAACCAGACCAGGAGCGTGTCCACTCATAACCATAGCCACCAGTGGATCAATGATAGGACCAAGAGCCACAGCATTCCCAAGAACTGCTGGAGGAACGAACTGAAACCAAATGAACTGCATAAAACCAGGTTAAGTTCTGTACTAATGCCTGAAATGATGACTTGGTGTAAATATACTCATTCCTGGTTCAAGAAAACTCAATTTAAGGCCCTTGTGTATTATCTAAAGACAGTGAAACCTCATTCTCCCACCACATAACCTGAATATTTGCCTGAATATTTCACCTTTGATATTCAAAGGTGAAAGACTCACAGAAGAGCGTATTACTGAAATGAGAACATTCCAGAGTGCCTTTCAATGCAACTCCATCTACATTTCAAAATACAACATTTCTTATCTTGGTAGAAAAAGCACTGCAACTATTTAACGTGTGCTTTGATGTGATTTCTGCCCCGGGGATTTACGGGCTTCACATTAGCAAGACAAAACCAAACACATCTCTGTAAGGTGAGATCTGAACTGTCAAGCACAATGCCTTCCCACTGACCTATAAACTCCCCTTTCTGGACTTAAGGTTTCCTGTGCTTCCCTGGCCAGTCGCTGCAATTATTATCTGGTCTTCTTCCCCACTGCCAACCCCACATCTATTGATTCTAATGCCATTGCTACATGAAAAATGATACATGCACTGCACAACTATGGGACAGGCAGAAGACAGAAACAAAACTGCAGGGCAGAACTGTAGGATCTCACAATAAAAGAGCTGTATGCGAGCACTCACCTCAAGAGCCATTATAGGCATCCTCTTATTTGCTTTTATTTTTTAATTTTTACTGGGCTAGCCAGGGGAGGTATACAAACAGCTGAATGAAAGGAAGGAAGGAAGGAATCCTTCAAGGCCAAAGGCGTTTAATAGGAAGTAAAGAAGTTAAGTAGAGAACTGAGATATGTTCTAAGTCAGTAACAAAGCTCTACAAGCTGTAGGGTGAAACATCCAGAGGAGGCACTGAACACACATGGTGACCCAACAATTCCATTTTGAAACAGCTTTAAGAAGAACAAAGCCCAACAAAACAATAACTGAGCGTTCTGCTGCCCACCAAAGCTACAGTGCAAAAGAAGAACTGCAGGTAAATACACATCTCCCAGATGCTGTGTTGTTTGTCTGATGGATGCAGTCACCTTCAGCAGTAATACGACTTAAGTATTACTGCAGCTCTGTTCAGTAGCTACCTTCTTCCTGGCTCCACAGTCTGTGGTTTTTCACAGCGTACTTAGAAATCAACTGGCATTAACATTATGGCCAAAGAGTCTTAGTAATGATGCACCACAGACGCAAAAAAAGAATTCTAAAGCACAGAAATGGGCATGTCTGAAAAACGGAAGGCATTCTTAACAACAGACAGACTGAGGGCTACTGTAATGAAAATAAAAAAAGAGCAGCTTCTGCAGGACAGGTTTCACTGATTGTGTGAGATCAGGAAATCAGGTAAAAAAAACCAACAAAATCCAGAAATTTGATATTGTGAATGTAAAAGAAATGGGACAAGTGAAAAAGACTCACGTAAATTAACAGAGGATTTGGGGTACTTCTCCCTTGCCATTCCCATGAGGATCCTTGATGTCACATTCTGGTTTCAGCTGCATTTGTGCAACCCTTCAGGAGGATACAAGTCAAACCCAGTCAGTCCAATGCATTGACTCACGGTTAGTAACTTCTGACCCAGGAAAGAATCTGTCCCTTGCTGCTCAGGCAATCCAAAGCATTAAAAACGAAGCACTTTAACATTACTCCAAAAGCAGCCTTTTAACTCAAGTTTAGTGTGGGATGTACATCTGCAATCATCAAATAAAATCAGAATGAACTACACTGAACATAGTTTGACATTTTCCTGTACAACATTAAATTTTACATTCGGGGAAAGACAGGAAAGCACAACCTTGGTTTGATGGGAGTGATTGAACAGGGTCCAAACAGTCGCAGCCAAACTGGTGCACCAAAGGTGTACAGTACTGCAATAGTCAAAGTATGTAACTGTTTATATACTTTAACTGGAGATATTGCACTGAGTAACTTTTTTTTTCCCCCACTCTGATATCTGTAGTTTGAGAAGAAGAAAAACACACACAACAAACTTACACTTAAGTAGATGGACAACCATCCAAAACATGAAGGTGAAGCATATGCAGACCCATCTAGAATGAAACATAAAGCAACTACCAGGCGTCCACAAGTTAATCAGTGTTATAAATCTTCCACTTTCATCGAGTTATAAACAATTTGAGAAATAAACTGTTTCCTAACCCACATGAGAACAAATGTTAAATACATTTTCAAGAAGGTGATAAAACTTAATGCTTCATCATCAGAAAACTACTGACCTCGGTGTACAAAAATTACTCCCTACAGTATTATGACTGAAAAACAATCAAAGCAAAAAAAAAAAACATAGAACTTGGAGCCGTTCTCCAAATTTTTATCGCTGTTTGTCAAGTTCATTATTTAAACACAGGATTGTTTTCTTTATATATAAACTTATACAATGGTTTAAATTAAGGCATAATCCAGCTGGCTGATATTTTCAGTTAAATGCCTCCGTTGCTTTTTAGTTAGTTGAAATTCAGATTACCACTGGCAGACACAATCCATCAAAGAGGAGACTGAAGAAAACAAGAACAAAAGTAACCCAGATGTCTTTAATACTACTATCTTCCATTTGGGTCTTCATAAATTAAATGCAGTGCAGGACTTGGGAATTATGCTATGAAATCAACCTATCAGGCAGGGCTTTAAGAAGAGGGCAAAACTTCTGATTGCACATTGTGGTTTTACAGAAATCTTTTCACATTCCAGAGAAAGAATATTACCCACCCGATGCTAAACAGATGAGAAATGAGCATCCAAAAAAGAAAACCACAGGGCAAACTTCTGGAAGACCCAGCCAAAGAGATGAAGGCTGAAGTTTAACAGACAGACATTAAAGGAGAACCTTTTGGAATTCAACTCAACATGCCAACAGGAGACTCTTAATTTAAAATCATTGCCTCAGACTGGGACAAAATGCTGATGCTTTTGTAAATGACGCTTTAGACTCAAATGCTCTGAAAAGCATTTCTCCCATGCAATTTAGAAACGTGTTCCAGGATCCTAGAACACTTTTGTTTTCTTTCTCAGTTTTATCATGAAGTGTTTGAGGCATTAGGGCACTACAATTTAAATGTAAAACACAAATGCTTTTGATAAAGCCAAATGTTCATATATAGAACAAATGGTACACAAATCTCATCATCTCCCCATAAAAGATGCATAAAAGACTCAATCACGTACACAAGAAAATGTCTAATTTCAGGAATATAAATTAAGACCACCTGCACCCCAAATAGTTTTACACTTACAAACTGTGTCCTCTGCCATGTCACTTAGCAAGAGGGGCAAAATAGATCACAGCCTCTTTCCAGAACCTGACAGGCCATGCTTCAGCTACTCCTGGGATGAAGACAAAACATTATTTGAGGCAGCTGATTGGTTACTAAGCAGCAAGTAGCTCTAAATCACAACCTACGATAGCACCGAGTGTTCCCTTGAGAATGAAAACATCAGACTTTTCTTCAGTTAGTGACCACAACTGTGTTCCTTAAAATTCATCAGTTTGGGCTCTTGAGGTTTTACTTTTTTTTTTTGCTGTTTTACTGTAACATTTTCCCCAATGAAAATAAGCAAGCTTAGTTTAACGTCACTCCCTGTTTGCTTATTTATCTGGCTCGAATTTCATTTCTAAAGCAAACATTCTTAATATCCTTATTCTACCAGGGGTGCTCTGTCACAAACACCTTCTTTTCAGAGACAATCCCTGGAGTTCATGGAGTGCTTAGCGAGCTTCTTGGAGCTCCATTCATCCTACCTTTTAAACTAGACTAGTAGCCAACACAGGTACCTGGAAGTAAAAAGAAAGAAGTTTAAGAGATGCATTTAATGCACCTTGGTAGTATAAATCCTTTCAGAGGCTGGCAATTTAACCACTCTCTGCATTTCCTGAATGTCAGCTTATACTAAAGCATTCCCTTGCATCAATGGCTTTGACAAGTAGAAAAAGTAAAAGGTGACAAAAGGGAAAGTGCTAAAGTCCTCTTGTGTTTCTTTCAGCTAAGCATTGTAGCAGACTTGTTCAATGCTTTTCTTCCACGTTAACCTGCACTATGCTAAAGCAGCAAAAATAGCCACAAAGCACAGAGTACTGTGTAAATAAAGACTCGTAATACTACCCTGGTATAATTAAAATGGATCAGTCAAAGGCATTCACTAATAAAATGATAATTGAAATCCATACATCAGAACCCTTGTAGAGCACCATATTTCAAATATGTTTGAAGTATATAGCTGTACCAAAGCTGGAGGCAGAACATTCTTTGTTGGATTTGATGATCAGACTCCCACCGAGGTTCCTCAATGAACGTGAATACTACTGAACCAGTCTAAATACATACTGGTTTTACACAAACGTTTGTAAGGGAAAATACGGAGTTCCTATCAAATTGTTTATTCCAGCTGTTTTTGCTCGAGGTTTAGAGATTTACTTTCCAGGTCATCCTTGTGCCCAGCTGGTTCCTCACTCTTTGTGATAGAAACTTCTGACTGTTCCGTCTTTGTGTCGTTATCAGCTGGCTCCTCTGCAGCCAAGGTAGGGCTGTGCAGCTCCTTCACATGGAGGGTAGGGTTGGCCATTTCCTCTGTCTCTTGTTGAGAAGCTGGTACGTTGCTATCTTTAGGAAGCTGAGGGCAGTTGACAGAAGCTATCACCAAGGGAGGCTGAGGTAGGTCTTTCTGCAAACGGAAGATGACAGAGTGATGAAAAGCAGAAATTATTACTGCTATGAAGAGCAGAATTAACTGTAGAGATATTAGAATTTGCAACAAACATATTCAACTCCAGCCAGGTGTCAGGTATGATCAAAATGGTCACACGAGGCAAAGACAGAAGGCACAACATCCCTTACCATTCTCCAGTGACAGACACGTGCATACAGTTATCCTGCCTTTGCCATTTAGGGTGCACAAGGGGATTTTTGTTCCAGCGGTTTGTCCAATAGCTTTTTAAAACTCACCAAACTTTTATTATTCACAATAAAAGTTTAGTTTTGAACCGCTGCTCGAACTCATGATTTCTAGTCTAAAATTCTAAGAATTTTGGTAAGGCTATGGGAGCAAGGTATTATCAGATGGCATAGTCCTAAAGAAGAAAACAACTTGCTGATGACTGTTTGGTTGAGTGTAAGCAAGTGAAATGCCTACAGGATTTGTAACCAGGAAATCTGCTCCTCCAAACAAGACCTGCAAGAACAAATGGACTGTGATTTTTTTTTTTTTTTAAGATTTTCCTTGTGAGGAAGAACTTATTTGCTAAGTTCCTCCTGGGTGTCCTGCTATTACAGGTTTATAAGGGATTGCCTTTCATTTATTTGATTGTAATCTTTGGGTGATGTTAACAGCAGTAGTTTTAATCCCTTATTCTTGGTTTATCAGTTGTGACAGATTTCCTGCAGGCCCTACCCAGCTAACTGCATACTACTTGGCTTTCTGTAATAATAAGAAATGCAATTTGCTGGTTCAAGCAGTTCCATCACATTTGTGTTCTTACTGAAGGACTCTAAAACAACGATTTTAAATAATTTTAAAAGAATTTAAATAATTTTAAAAGAATTTAAAACAAGAACATTACTGTCTGTACAATGACAGGAACTGTAAGCAATCTATAATGACGAAAGAGATGGGTTGTACCAATTAGCAGCAATAAAGAATTAAAGTCTGGAAAAGATGAAAGAAACAGAATCTGTAGCTGGATGATTCCTCACTGAAATCAGCCGTGCTCTGTTAATTACTCAGGAACAAGCAGACAGCACTTTGGCACTTCTGCATTCTCTGGTTTTGATCACTTTTACTATCAGTGCATGGCAACCAGCAACTTTTCCAACACATTCTGGATGCTCACTAATTTTTTCAATAATTAAATCAGTTCTCTAGAGGAAGGCTGTGCAGGTTATAAAAAAAAAAAAATAATTGAGGAACAAAATAAATCTCACTGGGAGAGAACCTCCAGCTAGATAGATTCTTCACTTCAGGGTAATTCATCACAATCTATAGTCATGCCTCATAGTAGAAATCATTCCATTCAGAATCAAATGAGTTTCATTTATACCACAGAGAAACATCACATGATGATTCAATGTACTTAACTAGATCATTATAAGCAGTAGACTAGGAAAAAATAGGAAGATAAATATTTTTTAAGGAGCTACTTACCAAAATGGCAATGATACTTTCAACAAAGATCAAACCAGTAAAACTGTGGCAGAATGAAGGATAGACAGGGTTCTACTTTACTTTTCACTAGTCAGTTTAAGTGGCCATAAACATTAAAGAAAGAAAATGAAAACATTACCTAGGGAAAAAAAGTGCATTAAAAAAAAAAAAGTAAAAATATTTGGCTTTGGTGGATAATACTACAATATTTTACTCAACTTTAATTCTAGTTAGGTTTTTATAATATTAGTATTTCTTGAAGACACTCATATCAAACTGGTATTCACCGCAAAGCCGCTGCCCGTCCAGAACATTGCAAGCTCCTTTCTCCAAAGAGCCACAGCAAAGCTGGTGATTAGAGTGCAGGGTACCAAGTAGAGCAGAGCTGGCTGACCCATCTGCATCAGTGCCAAGGCGACAAAGGTCACAAGAAGGCCTATGCCATATGCTGGAAGGAAACAGAACCAGCAAAAAAGAAGTTATTGGGGCATAGCTTGACACAAGAGCAACTAAATAATTTGCTAAATAAGCATTTTTATAGGATTCTTTATCCATGTAATATGTAAAGCAACTTTTTAAAACGTGAGCAGAGTGTATACATTATAAATTTGGAACAGTACTGTGAGATACTGCTGTCCTTGTGTTGACAGTCCGATGTTGTGAGAGTACTGTGATTGGCCTTATACACACTGTGCAATTCAAAAAACTATCTTAAGCACTTTCACAGCAGGAAAATAAAATATTTTGTTTCTCTTATTGTATTTATGAGCCCCAATACAGATGGTCATTTTGACTGTTACAACACATGCTCCTTGTTTGGATGGTATTTGGCTGTTTCTCACTAATAACAATGCCAGCTATATCATTAATTATTTTCCCTTTAAGTAGTGCAAGCATTCTGCAGAACATAAGCAGAGCAAAAGCATTTATATGGCAATATTTGGTAATATTTTCAATTACATTTTCAGAGCCAACTGACTTTTGTTCAGAAGCCAAATGATTGGAACACTCAGTAATAGTTTTATCCAGTTATTCAAAATCAATGTAGATTAGGGAGCGTTCCTTGTATTCAATTGAAATCTTTCTTTCTGTGACTTACATTCATTCTCTCATATATTATCTCTTCCCTATACACTTACAGAGACTACACTCAGACTACTCTTGCGTTCTCACAGTAGATAACTGTGGACAACAAAAGAATCTTCTCTCCTTTGCCTTTTCTTCTTTGGGTGCCATGTGCTTCAGCATGCAGCCACTGGATTTACTCCAGCATGGCAGTCTCTCAAAGGATCCCAAGCCAGACAGTGTTCTAGACTCAGTCTTAAGAGCCAAACTGAGGGAACAATCACTTCTCTCATCCTGCTGATCCTAATTTTGTTAATATAGTGTAGTATGTGGGTAGTTCCCATTCCTGTAATAACAATGTCAACTCTTCATTAATGCAGAAATTGATAGAAAAAAACCCACTGAAATAAAAGAATTTTTCTATCCTTGCTTTGAGTCTCCTAAGAACCTAGCTATTTTTACAAGGATTTCTAAAGCAGAATATTGGCAGAAAACTTAGAGGAAATTAAGTCTTTGCTGGCATGAATACAGATTCCTGGTGTCTTTGTAATAAAGTCAGATTGCATTTTGTAGTCACTTGGAAGTCCACAACATGCAACTCTGGATTCTACAAACTAAAGTTTGAAACCAATTTAGAACCAATTTGAAGGTATTACATCATTATAAAGTAATTCATTATGCCATCAAGTCATGGAACACACAAAAAGTAAAGAACAAAGTCAAAATAAAATATCCTTGAACCTGAACTTCCATAGCAAGAAATGTAAGGACTGATTAATCAAAAAATCTGGAATGATTAACTAAGCATGTATAACAATGCATACTACGTGTCAAAATATCAGTGTTAAACATACCTATTGTGCAGGCTACAAAATATACTCTGGATGATTGCACCTGAATATCAAATCTATGGCAATAGGCCACCAGTAAACCTAAGAAAGAAAAGAACAATTATAACATGTTTTCAACCCATCCACATATTAAGATAAACGAAAACATCAAACAATCTCAGAACTTTTAAGATAGTTTTCAATACTTTTGTACTCCCATGTTTAAGAGCTATGACAGAATCATTCAGGAAACTGCACAGCTTACAGGCAGTTGCACAGCCAAAGCAATCTAATAGCAATGTTCACGTCTACAGATACTGAGATCCTGGAGGACCAGGTTTGAATGAATAGCACTTGTTACATATTGTGAAATATCTCTCTCCCAACTAACTGAAGCTCCATACATGAAGATCAATACAAGAAATATAACCTCCAGTTGTGGTTTAAGGTTGTTAGACATGATATTCTAAAAGCACCAATTTTAAGTGTAAGATGGGGTTGGGGGAGGGAGGAAAGCACGAACAGCTGAAGCTTCCCAACACAAGAAAACTGACAAATAATTTGGCAGAAGTCTGAAAGCCAGAATACATATTTTTTTCAGCTACAATAGGTAGTACTTTAGGTAGGCATTAGGTGTACTTGCAGATACTGTCTGATGCCATATGGAGAGGTGTGGTGGTAGCACTGGATGCTGTGTGATTAGTAATTACTAAGTTTTGAGTGGTCAGGTATGTGCCACCCCAAATCATGGGCAAATGGACAAGTAGATTCCTCATCGTCACACCATTAAAAATGTCTATATCAAAACACCATTTGTGGAATTAACTCTTCAAATTTCTCTGCATTTCTCTACTTCGCTGAGTGAGCAACTGAACGTAAAATTAAAACGCATTTTCCTACTGAAAAAAAGTGCAGGAAAAAAAAAAAAGCATACTTCAAAGTTTACCAAGTTTATACAAGTCAAAACAAGCTTCCTGTTTGAAGTGGAAGAAGAGGACGAACTAATTTGACAGTGCAGCAGGTACAATTCTTAACACAGCAAAGAAGAAATACCTGGAACTAAAATGTCTCCAAATCCTAGGAGAGAAAAAGGTCTGTCACACAGAGCCAGTGGGGAGGAGTTCAGTCGTGGGACCTTCAGGACCATTGGGAGCTTAGAATGAAAGAGACATAAACCCTGTGAAAAACTTTTCTCTATATACTGACACCAGATCCCGTTGTGCTGGAACTGAAGACTACAGATAGAGCAAATGTATACTCAAACATATATGTTTACTTTATAGATCCTTATGTTAGGTATATTTTGTTAACGTTGCTGACAGCAAACAAACTGTAGCTGAGTTTAGATGTGGTACTAAGGGACACAGCTTGGTGGGAAATACTGGTGGTAGGTGGATGGTTGGATGGAAGACCCTGGAGGCCTTTTCCAACCTTGGTGTCTCTATGATTCTATGACATGAGAGCAATGAAATATTTAAATTCTCAGTAAGAAAGACATCTCACAACTCTGTATATTAATTTAAAAGTCCTCAAATGCAGTAGGGTATGAACTCTGCTTTAACTGTAGAAAAACTGAGGTTAGCTGCCACATACGTAAGAAACAGTTTTAGATTTGGTTCCACAGGATGCAATGAAAGTATCAGAAGTGCAAAGATTTTTAAATCACTATAAAAGGTCATTTTTCCCATCACTTCAAAGACTTATTTTTGTGTGTGTTTTTTCTGTTTCTGCTTAAGATATAATTTGCAGAGCTGAGGCACAGTACAGCAAGGCCCAGGGCAAACATATATATTCTAATATATAACATCAGACTATTTATTTATTTTGCTTACGTTAATGCCAAAGTAATTGTATCTAATTATACTGTAATGGCACAGAACTGCTGATCTTTGACTTCACTTTTCTGTCTCCAGTTTAAGTTTCCCCCCTTTGCCTCGCCTCAGCTTTTCATAAAACTGTTATCAAAACTGGGCTGCCTGGAGAGAAAGAAAGAGACAAACACCATATGAATTGAAATGCTTCAGGTAAAAAATGGATATACTTCATTAGGAATTGGTCCTATTTACAGATAGGGGCTCATGTTTTTGTGAAACCAAGTTAATCAGTTTCCTTCTTTTAAAAGCAAGATACAAGATCAAAACCTATCATGGTGAGTCACTTAAGTCTGTTTTGTTTCATTTCTATTGCAGATTTCCAGAGAGCTCTAAAGTGCTTGTTTCCATGCAAAATTCTTTTTGGAGTGGCATTTCCATTTTGGATCTGTGGTCTTTGAGTTTTACAGAAGATGAAATCTTAAAAGCTGGAACGTAATGCTTTATTTTCAGACTACATACAATACCTTCTCATGAGTGGCAGAATCAGATGGGCCTGCAGCCACTTCCACCATTATACTCTCCCCAGTCTAGAAAAAAAAAGGCAAAGCTGTAAATGAGCACATCACTCAGCAGTCCAGGGGTTATTTAGGAACACAGATAAATAGGCCATTGCTTTGCTCTATGAGCAGCAGGCATGAGAAAAATATTTCACTTACCTTTGTTAGAAATGGTGTGATAAATACAAAGAATACATCATAGACAAAAAGAACGAGGAGGAGCAAGGTACAACCCTGGAGAAAGAGACAAGATACTTGGTATACAGTTATATTCTATGCATTAGCAGATAGCAGAGAATAATCAGCAACTCAAGAGTATTCAAAGCAAAATGTGAATTCCCAAGTATTTTAAAAACAGAAGAATCTCACCATATGTGCAGCTAATAAAAGAAAATTACATGTTAGCCCCTTAAATTCCTGATGCTGTAGAATTTGGAAATACTCTTTTAATACTTTAGGAAACAGTGAAAAGTTCTGCATTTTCTACATAAAGTTTAAAGCAGTATTTAGATTTCCTTGGCCAGCATACGTGGGAAAAAATGTACAGGTGAAGATAACTTGGAACAGAGTTTGAAAGAGCTGCCTGAGAAACAATGCTAAATGCTAATGCTAATTTTTATTTTAGAGTACTGAATACATTCTGGAAGACTTGGAAGGAGCCAGAATGTTGCACCCACGATACGTCTTATTCCGGGGGAAAAGAAACACCAAATCAGGGGCTGTAAGCTACTCTACTTTGATTTGCAGCAAAATAGATGTAGTGAAGGACTGAAAAGTCACAGCTGACAGATCTCCACAAACAGCAAAACTTATGAGAGAATCACATTTAATGACATCTGCATGACCTGGAGCTTCAGCACTGATTTTTAATAAAACCTAAAACATGAAATCACCACTTTATGGAAGGTAAGTTTATGGGTTCAGGGCAGTTGATAAATAAACCAACTGATTTACTCCAACTGGAGCACGGGTCAGGGACATTTCAAAGAAAATTCCTGGGTTGATTCGGCCTTCAGATTATTACCCGCTTTTAATAATTCAGGCTGGTGGCGAGGAAGTTGATAAGGAAAGCCTGAGGTCTATCAAGAAAGACTTCAGGGGAATGGGGCGAATACTTGAAGGAGCTGGGGTGCAGGTGGTCTTTTCTTCTATGCCCGTGGTGTCAGGGAAAGGTACAGAGAGGATCCAAAATACCCAACTCTTCAATAGATGGCTTAAGAGCTGGTGCAGGCGCAAGAATTTTGGCTTTTTTGACCATGGGGCAATTTACACTGCACCTGGCATGATGGCTGCTGATGCATGCAGCCTGTCCCTGAGGGGTAAGAGGATCTTAGCTGAAGAATTAGCGGGACTCATTGACAGGTCTTTAAACTAGGAATGAAGGGGGAAGGGGACAAAATAAGGGCTACTGGAGTTGAACGGGTCATTCGAGGGCTTATACCAAACTCCATGGGCAATGACGGCAGAGTGCATAGGGAAGGACTAGGGCAGGGGGATGCTGGGGATGCTGCTGTTCTAGGGGATCCTAGATCCCTTATAAAGGTGGCGAGACGGGTAGCCCGGCTGAAGTGCCTTTATACCAACGCACGCAGCCTGAGTAACAAGCAGGAGGAACTGGAAACTGTGATGCACTCGGGAAGTTATGACCTTGTTGCTATCACAGAAACATGGTGGGATGACTCCCACAATTGGGATACTGCCATCGACGGCTATAGACTCTTTAGGAGAGATAGGCGAGGTAGGAGGGGTGGGGGAGTTGCTCTCTATGTCAGAGATTGGATAAACTGTGAGGAGCTCCCTACGAGAAGCAGTCAGGAACAGGTTGAGAGCCTGTGGGTTAGGATTAGAGATGGGACAAATATAGGTCAGCTGGTGTTAGGGGTATACTACAGACCACCTGATCAAGGGGAGGCTGTTGACGAGGCTTTCTTGCTCCAGATGTGTGAGATGTCTGGCTCACGGGCTCTTGTCCTGGTGGGGGACTTCAACCATCCGGACATCTGCTGGGAAAACCACACGGCGAGCTGCAAGAGCTCCAGAAGGCTCTTGGAATCCATTGACGATAGCTTTCTGGTTCAGGTATTGGACAGACCGACCAGAGGGGAAGCGTTGCTGGACCTGCTGCTCACCAACGCCGAGGAGATCATCAAAGGCGTCAAGGTTGGAGGCTGCCTGGGCTCCAGCGACCACGCCCTGGTTGAGTTTGTGATCTCAAGCGATGTGGGCCTGGCAAAGAGCAGGACCAGGACACTGAACTTCAGAAGAGCAGACTTCAAGCTACTCAATGGATTGCTGGCCAAGATCCCCTGGCGCGCTGCCCTCAAAGACAAGGATGTTGAGGAGAGCTGGCGGCTCTTCAAAGATGCCCTCCTGGAAGCACAAGAGGTCTCCATTCCTCTGAATAAGAAAGTGGGCAGGCGAGGTAGGAAACCGGCTTGGCTCAGCAAGGACCTGCTGACAGAACTGAGGGCGAAGAAAGGGGTGTACAAGCTCTGGAAACAAGGCTGTGTCACCAGGGAAGAGTACAGGAATGCCGTCCGGACTTGCAGACGTGGGATCAGGAAAGCCAAGGCGCAGGCAGAACTGAACTTGGCAAGGGACGTGAAAAACAATAAGAAAACCTTCTACAGGTACATTGCCCAGAAGAGACAGGCCAAAATGGGCGTACCTACTTTGGTAAATTTAAAAGGAGAACTGGCTTCAACAGATGAAGAGAAAGCTGAGGTGCTGAATGAGTTCTTCACCTCGGTCTTCACTGGTGGCCAGGATTCTAGTCTTTTTCACGTCCCTGAACCCTGCATCCCCAAACCTCTATGTGGGGACCAAGGAGGTAAATCCCTCCCCACTGTAAGGGCAGAGCAAGTCCGAGAGTGCCTCCTTAGACTGAATGAATACAAGTGTATGGGGCCGGATGGCATGCATCCCAGGGTCCTGAAGGAGCTGGCTGAGGTGGTTGCCGAGCCGCTCTCCATCATATTTGAGAAGTCGTGGCTGTCAGGTGAGGTCCCGAACGACTGGAGGAAGGGTCATGTCACTCCCATATACAAGAAGGGGAGCAGGGAGGACCTGGGGAACTACAGGCCGGTGAGTCTCACCTCCGTGCCTGGGAAGATCATGGAACAGATCCTCCTGGACAACATGCTCGGTCACATAAAGAATGAGCATGTGATCCGAGACAGCCAGCACGGCTTCACCAAAGGAAGGTCATGCCTAACTAATCTTGTGGCCTTCTATGATGGAGTGACGGCATTGGTGGACGAAGGGAAGGCGACCGATGTCATTTACCTGGACCTGAGCAAGGCCTTTGACATGGTCCCCCACCACATCCTCATCTCCAAATTGGAGGGAAGTGGATTTGATGGGTGGACGACCCGATGGATAAGCAATTGGTTGAAAGGCCGCAGACAGAGGGTGGTGGTCAATGGCTCTATGTCCAGGTGGAGGCCGGTAACAAGTGGTGTCCCCCAAGGGTCTGTCTTGGGACCGGTGCTCTTTAACATCTTTATTAATGACATCGATGAGGGAATTGAGTGCACCCTCAGCAAGTTTGCTGACGACACCAAGCTGAGTGGTGCGGTTGATACAGTGGAAGGAAGGGATGCCATTCAGAGGGACCTCGACAGGCTGGAGGGCTGGGCTCGGGTGAACCTGATGAGGTTCAACACGGCAAAGTGCAAGGTTTTGCATTTGGGCCGGAAGAACCCCAGGCACCTGTACAGGCTGGGAGGAGTGGTCCTTGAGAGCAGCTCGGCAGAGAAGGACCTGGGGGTCCTGATGGACGAGAGACTGAATATGAGCCAGCAGTGCGCTCTGGCAGCTTGAAAGGCAAATGGGATCCTGGGCTCCATCAGGAGAGGGGTGGCCAGCAGGGACAGGGAGGTGATTGTCCCTCTCTACTCGGCTCTTGTGAGGCCCCATCTGGAGTACTGTGTCCAGGTGTGGAGCCCTCAGTACAAGAAAGACATTGAGATTTTGGAAAGGGTCCAGAGGAGGGCGACTAAGATGATCAGGGGGCTGGAGCACTTCCCCTATGGGGACAGGCTGAGGGAGTTGGGCTTGTTCAGCCTGGAGAAGAGAAGGCTGCGGGGTGACCTCATTGCAGCCTATCAATACCTGAAGGGAACCTACACCCAGGAGGGGAGTAAACTCTTCAAAAGGGCTGATAACAGCAGGACTAGGGGAAATGGTTTTAAGTTGAAGGAGGGAAGATTTAGGTTGGATGTTAGGGGGAAGTTCTTTACTAGGAGAGTGGTTAGGCCCTGGAACGGGCTGCCCAGGGAGGTTGTGGATGCCCCGTCCTTGGACGTGTTTAAGGCCAGGTTGGACGGGGTCCTGGGCAACCTGATCTGAATGTGTATGTTTGGTGGCCCTGCTAGGCAGGGGGGTTGGAACTACATGATCCTTGGGGTCCCTTCCAACCCGGGTGATTCTGTGATTCTGTGATTCCAATGTTTCTGGAAGATTACGCCTAGCTCTATGGTATATTATTTTATTTAGGAAGGATGCTGATGAATCAGGGAGTTTAAAAGAAGGGAGCGTGACTAAATTACTGAAAAACCCATAACCAGCAAAATTCAAGATCCAGAAGTTACTTGAAGCATATACCAGACTCATTATTTTTCTTCATTAAGCTTCACAGAGAAAAGGACACCTTGAGTGTGAGCTGCTGGTCTTTTTACCTTTCTGACAATCTAAACACACTAAAATCTCTGAATACTCCATTGTAAGTGACCCCTCAGTTCAACTATACAGGAAAACCTCCTCTTTTAACATCTGTTTAATATCCATACCTTAAACGTAGGCAGGCGAATTGTTTTCAGCATGTAAAGACAGAAAGCAATTCCTAAAGCATCTTGCAGAACCCAGGCCCATCTAAAGGAAAAGCAAAAAGTTAAATTTTTGCAGGAAACTATAGGACAAATAGATCAAGTCTTGTTCTCACTAAGCACCTGCTTGGGACAATGAACAAAAAACCACTTCTTTCAAATCAACATCGCAGTTATCATGGATTCACCGATGGAAAGTTGTGTTAACCAACCTGATAACTCTAAAATGAAATGACTAGCTGCTTTGATGAGCAGTGGATATTGTTTATCTAGAATTCAGGGTTTTCAGCACAGTGTCTTCCATCAGATTCATACAGAAAGATGTTGATACACAGGCTGGATGAGCAGATAGTGAGACAGGCTGATGATGGGCTGAAAGGTTAGCTCAGAGCGTGCTGATTCAGTGACACAAAGACTAGTTGGAGTCTGGTATCTAGCAGTGTACCCCAATGGTGCATTTGGGGTCCAATCCTGTTTAACATCAATATTCTGGATGATGGGCAAAGTGTACCCTCAAGCAAGCTTGTAGATGACACACAACTGGGAGAAGCAGCTGCTATTACTGGAAGGTTGTACTGTCATCCAGGGTAATTTAAAAGGCTGAAGAAACAGGCTGAAAGGAAACTTACAAAGTTCAACAAGACAAAATACAAAGCCCTACAACTGTGGAAGAACAACCCACTGCACCAGTACCTGCTGGGGGCTAAGCATCTGGAAAGCAACATGGCACAAAAGGGCCCAGTGGTCACCAAGTTAAACGTGAACCTGAGATGTGACCTTATGGCAAAGGTGAATAAAGGTATTCTGGGCTGTACTAGCAGGCTGAAGGAGGTGATCCTTCTCCTCTGTTCAGTACTGGTGTGGCCCAGCTGGAGTATGCTTTCCTGTTCTGGGCTACTCAATACAAGACAGAGAGAGAGCTACTAGAGAAGGTCCAACAAAGGGTCAGAGAGATGGTGAAGGGACTGAAATATCTCTCCTGTGAAGAAAGGCTCAGAGAAACAGGACTGTTTAGTCTAGAAAAATGAAGGCTACAGGGGGTAGGGAGGGAGGTGGAAATTTTATAAATGCACATAAATATCTGATGGGAGGGTGAAAAGATGATGAGGCCAGGCTCTTTTCAGTGGCGGGACATGAGGGAGCAAGCACAAACTGGAACATAGGAGATTCCCTCTTAAAACTTTGTACCATGGAGTTGACTGAACACTGGCACAGGCTGACCAGAGAAACTGTGGAATCTCCCTCCTTGAAGATATTCAGACGTCAACTGGACACTGTCCTGGGCAACAGCACCAGGCTGATCTGCTTGAGCAGCTTTGGCTGAACCACATGATTTCCAAAGATGTCTTCCAAATGGAATCATTCTGTAATTCTGCAATTGCTTTTGTCCAAGCTATGTATATTTTAATCTGTCATCTAAGATGTAGGCAGAAATTTATTCTTTAAGTTCTTGGTTGTAAGACTAAGATTTTAGAACAAGTCGTATTTTGTACTCTGTGATTTGGTTTAGACAAGTTAATTGTTTTTATCCTCTTCACTATTGAATCTATTACAATATCTGTTACAATACCACATGCACCAGGTTAGTGGATGACCAGTTGGAGTGGAGCTCTGCAGAGAAGGACCTGGGTATCCTGGTGGACTACAGGTTGGCCATGAACCAGCAGCGTACCTGCATGGGTAAGAAGGCTAATGATATCCTGAGATGCATGAAAATGAGCATGGCCAGCAGGGAGAGGGAGGCGATCCTCCTCCTCCTCTACTCTGCCCTGGTGAGGCCACATTTAGAATACTGTGTCCAGTTCTGGGCTCCTCAGTGCAAAAACAGATAGGGATCTCCTACAAGGAGTCCAGCAGAGGGCCACAAGATGATAAAGGGCCTGGAGCATCTCCTGTATGAGGAAAGGCTGAGTAACTTTTGTGTGTGCAGCCTGGGAAAAAGAAGGCTGAGGAGAGATCTCAAATGTTTATAAATGTCTGAAGGGAGGTGGGAGGCAGATGGGTGAGGTCGGGCTCTTCTTGGTAGTGCATGCCAACAAGACAAGGAGTAATGGCCTAAAACTTGAACACAGAAGTGCCATACAAACATGCAGAAGAATTTATTAAAGTAAGGGTGACAAAGCACAGGCTGCCCAGAGAGGTGGTGGAGTCTCCTATGGAGATATTCAAGACCCATCTGGACACCAACCTGCGTGACCTACTGTAGGGTGCCTGCTTAGCATAGCAGTTGGCCATACATCTTTGTATGCCAGTCTTTCAGGAGGCAAGTTGAAACTGACATACTCTTCAAAGGGAACAAAGTGTGAATCATCCACAAAAAGAGTCACAAATCCTTTCAGAGGCTGCTAAAATCTGTTCATTGGGTGAAACTGCTGAAAGCCTCCTGTCTAGGAACCTCAGGGAAGGGAAGAATGTCAGAACAAATAGGAATAAATTTTTAACTAGTGGTCACCAATACAGAGAGGCTGAATTGCAACCTTGCTGTCAAAATATTTGTGTGAAATGGTAGGTACTAAAAAATAAAACATGAAGCATCTCTTTCAGGCACTGGTATAAATAAGGAATAAAGTTGCAGGAAGAAGGATGTGCATTTAAAGTGGACAGTAACTCGCTTGCTAGAAGTTCTGCAGAACTAGTGGATTTTAATATCCACTAGACAAAAAGTGAGAGGAAAAGGTCAGTTTTCTAAGCAACATCCCAGGCGAAAACAAACCAGTGCCTGACCATGCAATGGGAGGAAGTCCTCACAGATAGCTGTACTGCAATACTGAAGTATACAGCTGTCCATTTGTACCCTCAGTGCTGGGCTTTGATCCTCTTCATGAAGGACACAAAGGATCTGGCAAAGATTTTTGGCTCTCAAAGTGTGAAAAAACAGCTGATGAAGTGCTCATTAGTGAGTGCTGTATACTGAAAATGAGGTAAGGAGTGTTCCCAGTTATTTCCCCTCACGGAATTCTCTGAGCCTGTATGGAAGAGGTCAACATAACCACGAGTACCAAAATAGGAAGTCCTCAGGTCCTTTGCCTCGTGTATAAATGTACAGGCCTTGAATGCTGAGGGACATCTACAGCTTGGGCTATTTGTTGATTGTATTTGCAAGTTAAGTCTATAAGAACTAAAGCTCTTTCCTTTAATCTTGGTCACTAGGATAAAACTGAAGTAGGATTTGAGTTACAAAACACTAGGGTTTCCTTGCAACTGCTGGAGTATCACAGCAATATTGCCCAAAGTTTCTTTCAGCTGTCTGGTACGAGTAAACAATTCTCTAAAGATCTGACAATCGACATAGCTCTTCTTCTCTCAGAATAATGCTGAGGAGATCACCACCTGCAGAAATAAATTATACAACTTGTGTTCAAAGTTCTACATCATTTCTGTAAAGCAATCTGAAGCCACTGAGATCAGAGTATTGACTGGGACTCCAGTCCAAATTAAGCCTGAATTTTCTGGGTTTCAGGTTTAACAAGGGAAAGTTTTCTGTAGCTTAGACCAACCAGGCAAAGATAAAGCACAGTAAGAACAGCTATGGATTTCTGTCCAAGTTTCTAGTTTCCTTACTGTAATGCCTAAATTTTAGGATAGCAGTCTGCTTCTACAGATGTCAGTAACTTATCGCATCATGCAGACTACAGTCTTGTATAGAAACTAAAATATACACTTACTGATCTTCATTTCTGAAGACTCCCCAGACTACACTGACAGAGATACAGAACACAGCTAACAACAACATCCGGACCTGTGGACGCTTGTGGAAATAAGGCAAGTTGTTGTCTGGGATTCTGCAAGTGAAACACAAACAGGTACAGTTATCTGTGTAGTTACTCTGCTTCTTCAAAAACATTTTCATACACGAAACTACCTTGTAAATCCCTTACCTACCCTACAACATAAAAATGTACCTTTGCCTACAAAAAAAAATATTCAAGTTTCAACATACCGGCACTTTCCCAATGGGAATCTTCTTACAAAGGGAGACAGACAACTGTAAAGGCCAATTGAGGCAGCCAGGCAGAATATTCCTATGATAACATAGACTGAAAAATAAAAAATGGTAAGTCCAAGAAGGTAAGAGATCCTTTTTTCCAATCAAAAAGCCTGAATGAGAAACGAGTCTTAAATGTCATGTGTGAAAATTAAATTCAGATACAGAATTTTCATATAGTTGTTTATTAGATTTATGCCCTTTAAATATCTAACTCCATCACATTTTACACTGGTGTACTTCATGCAATAGCTACTTGAACAAGTTAAAAGCTCTTTGCTACTATTCTTTAAGTACACCATTAAATCATAAGCCGAAGAGGCAATTTGTGGTGAAGTACTCATCTTCTCACTATGAGTTCATAGGAATTTCATAAGGGGACTCTTAAAACCACTCAATAACAAAACGAATTAACGCTGATGGGATACATCTTTCACAGCTTCCTCAGAAAAGAGTGTCAATATCTCATAACTCTTCAACTTGACCAAAAAGGCAATCAACAGAAGCTTACCACACTCATAAAAGTAAAACCTCAAACTCGGTAAGAATAGAAAGGAGAGCAGAGGCTTGGTAAGCTGACAAAAGACAAAGATTTAACGACTTACACCTCTTATACACATAAAAGGCTTTAACAATTGAAAGAATTACTGTGATCACCTAATCCAACCTCATTACAGCTTACCTGCAGAGTTTTCTTATAGGGTTTTAAATTGCACTGAGAACAAATGGCAGAGGACAATTTTTTCATAATCAGTTCTACCTTAATGTTCTTTAAGCAAAAGCAGCCCAGTGGTATTGAAGATATGTCAACAAAAATGCAACTTTAAAAGTACCTAAGTGATCATAGAAGAAATAAAGGAGGACCAGCATTGAGCAGCACATCACTACAAACACACAGATCATTATTGGAGTCACATCAACTGTTTCATCATCATGTTTCTCCGCCCCATCATCACGTTTGTGCTTCATGTAGCGCCTGAAAGAGGAACAGAATTACAGTCAGACCATTACCTCTGCAACAAAATAAAGGGCACTGCATCTTCAGTGAGTTACATGAGGTGGGGATTGATGACACTACACCAATACCTGTATTTCCACTCAGGTTGTCACTGAATTATTGTATAAGGAGTACTATTTTTCATTAACTAACAACTCTGAATACTGAAAATCACTACAGAATCAGCTTGTGCAAAGCAAATGTTGGAAATGTGTAGCATAGATCTCCTCCTCCCCATCTACTTGTGAAAAGTAGCCACAAAGTTTCAGTAAAACGTCCAAAATGAACACGGTGTTAACCATCTGATCTGTCTGTTTTACACCAGCCCAGCAAAATACATTTCTACAATTTTCACGAAAGATCTTTGAAGATGAATCTTTGAAAAGCCCAAACAGGAAATAGATTCCAACCCAATTTTCCTTCTGAGGTTTTTCAAGTGTATGGTTTTTTGTTTTTTTTTTTTTTTTTTTTTAAAGGGTAAAGCATTAAGGCACTGTCCGTGAATATTACACATCAGGCTTAAGGGCTCTTAGACATCATGCTAACATCTTCCTAACTCCAGTTGCAGAGTCTCTAACCCTCATCAGTACAGCTACCATCCACCACCATGGTTCCCTCCTACCCCAGGCAAAAACACAAGAAGAAAACTGGCACATTACTTTCCCAGTACTCACTTTTTCACATCTCTGCTTCCTGCCCAGTAGCCTCCAATTGCCACAGTCCCCACAGCCATGACAAATATAATGACCATGTTGTAATCAAGCACAGGCTCATTTGGTGCATACATTGCTCCCTTCACTGACCTCCCAAAACTCTGCAGAGGCAAGAACAAATGGAGGAACTTGGGAATCACACTTTAGTAACAACCACCCTGCTCTTTAAATCTCTCAATTTTGCTTTTTGTATTACTTTTCCTTAGTAAAAGATATTTAAACAGAAACAGAGCTAGGTGTCAGAGGCAGGACAAAGCCAAAAGCATTCAAAGGACACTACTAAGGACTATTCCAAAGCCTGGCTCCCTGAAAGAGATATTCAGCATGGACAGTGGATCCTCAGCAACAACTGTTGTTCTCCCCTTTCTGTGCTGTACTAACTGTACTGAACTAACAAATTCCTTAGTGCATGATATGAACAAGTGCTTTGCAATGAAGTCCGGGCCGACTTACTTTTAAAAGTGGACTTACTATTATAGACTACTGTTGTTTGAAAGGCATGTATCATTGAACTTCTAATATCCACATCTTCATTAGGATCTGGTCCTCAGCACCAGTGACCTGGTTACAAGGTGCCCACAATTCCAGCAGTCAGGGCAGCAGCTTTTTCAGAACTTGCAGGGAGTTTTCAAAACTGTCTGGTGATGAAACTCTTACCTCTAACAGGAGTATTTCAATTTGAATATCTGACACACCTTTGGACACTATCCAGAACAACACCCTTACTCTTGGTCCACCAAAAACAGAAGTGGCATCAAGGTGGGTTTTATTTTTTTTAGAAAGTATCTTACTGCCCATAAAAATAACGGACTCATATAAAAAGGATATTTTACCTAAAATCACCACTTTGCCATACTCAGAAAAACTCATACACATAGATACTGAATTCCCTTTGACAAGGGCTCTCTGATGCTTTTACATAACCAGCACTGTAGACTTCAAAAAAAGCCATCTTAGCAAAGGTTCAGTTATTTAGTTTCCAATCAGCAAACTCAGAAAGGGACAGACACTTTAGCAGTCTGCTGTGATAAAACAAGGGGAAATGACTTCAAGCTTAAACAGGGAGATTTAGGTTGGATATAAAGAAGAAGCATTTTACAGTGAGGTGGTGAGGCACTGGCAGAGGTTGCCCAGAGCTGTAATGGATGCTCTGTCCTTGGAGACATTCAAGGCAAGTCTGGATCAGGCCCTGGGCACCATGATCCAGCTGTAGGTTGTCCCTGTTCACTGCAGGAGACTTTGACTAGATGACCTTTAAAGGTCCCTTCCAACTCTAAGGGTTCTGTGATTATATAATGAAGCTTTATTGCAAGTACTTTAAAGCAATCCATTAGCTCTGCTGTTTGTAGTATTTATGCCCAGAACTAGGCTCCCTTTTTTATTCTTAAATGAGAAACAACCTCCTAAGACAACAGCATTTCTAACAAATAGAATGTAACTGTCTTTTTGAGTATAACTCTCTACAACCCAGAGCTCCTAATATGAGCTACACATTCTGTTGACCAATGAACAATTCAAAATAGTTTAAATCAGAATATCAAGCTTACCTTGACAATATCTAACATATCAGAATAGCTCAGCAGAGCAACGGGAATATCAATCTCTTCATATTGGCTCCTGTTGCCCCCTGGAGGGACCTAAAGGACAGATCAAAACAGGCAAAAAAGAATTTATTTCTGCAAAAGCCTTCTATTCTTTCAAAAGAGTTCAAGTCTTATTTTCTGTTAATCTAAAAAATATTATGAAAAGGAACATAATGTACAATAACCTGAAGTTACCTTTACGCAGGCAAACCACCAAAAAATTAATCCAAAACACAATTCAAAACAGGAAAAATACTGCTACTATCGGAGCCTTAAACCAACTTCAAAACTGCCTAAGCATAACACTTATTTGCCCAGCATATACCCCTCTAACACTCCAATGCAGACACAAGTGTGGAAAAAAAGAACCAAGAAACACACACACATACACACAAAACAAAAAAAAAAAACAACAAACCAGAAAGCATCTTCTCTTCTTGGTTCCATACCGAGCAGAAAGATCTCATCTTAAGAATCATGTTATTTAATTTCACTGGAGTCTGTATTCTCCCTTTTACACGTACACAAAATGATCCCTGAAACTGCTGGGACAAGTGCAAAACAGATTCACACAATCTTTCAAAGTGATAAGGTTTCTGAGCCCAGCAGACTTTTCATCGCAGATGTTTCAGAGAAGCTAGATGAATTTGTAGACAATATACAGGAAGAGGTTAAATCACACCATAACATTTTAATGAGCATCCCATAAGACCTTTGACGTGTAACTGGTTAACAGCCCACGATGTACATCCCTAAGTCACAGCGTCAGAAAACAGAAGGGTTGTCCCATTCAAATAAAAGAATTGAGCGTAGATGGTGAGAACTAAACTACTGAACCAGAGAACTGCCAAGGTTGGAAGTGGTGCCTGATGTTGGCCTACTCCAATTCTGCTTTAAGAATGAAGACCAGTCTTTCACCTAAGTTAAAATATCAAAGTTAAGTGGTCAACAGATTTAAACCCAGCCGATGGCCAGTTACAAGAGGTGCAGCCCAGGGCTCAGCAGTGGGGCCACTCCTACTTAACATCTTCATCAGCAACCTCAATGAGGGGATTAAGTGCACCCTCAGTAAGTTTGCAGATGATGCCAAGTTGATCAGCTGGATGGCAGAAAGGCAGTACAGAGAGACCTAGATAGACTGGAGCAAAGGTCCAAGATCAACTGTATGAGTTCCAGTAGGGCCAAGTGTCAGGTCCCAAATTCTGGCCAAACCTCAGACAACCCATACAGCCTTGGGGAGGAGTGGCTGCAAAGCTGCCTAACAAAGAGGAACCATGGTGTGCAGTGCAGAAGGGCTCATTTCATGAGTGACAGGACGAGGGGAAATGGCTCAGGTTGCACCAGGGGAGGTTTAGGTTGGATATCAGAACAAACTTCTTTACAGAAAGCATTGTTAAGCACTTGAATGGGCTCCCCAAGGAGGTGTGGGTGAGGCACCAGCCCTGGATGTGTTTAAAAACCATCTGGATTCGGTGCCCAGGAACATGATTTAGTGATGAACTGTTAAAGTTAGGGTAGCATAGTTAGGCTGATGGTATGGAGCGTCCAGGTCCTGGAAAGTCACTATTCAATCTCTTCAGAGCCTTCTCTTCTCCAGACTGAAGAGCCCCAGCTCTCAGCCTGTCCTCACAGCAGAAGGTGCTCCAGCCCTCCAATCATCCTCGTAGCCCTCAGCTAGACCCACACCATGTCCCTCTTGTGCTGGAGCCACAGAACTGAATGCAGTAAGCCAGGTGGGGTCTCACAAGAGCAGAGCAGGAGGGGCAGGATCACCTCCCTTGTTCTGCTGGCACGAAGAGGAGCGTCTCTTCATGCAGTCCACAATCTGGTTGGCCTTCTGGACTGTGAGCGCACTCTGATGGCTCTCACTGAGTCTTTCACCCACCAACACCCCCAAATCCTTCTCCTCAGGGCTGCTCTCAAGTCATTCTCCACCCAACCTGTGTCTGTGCTTCCCATTGCCCCAGCCCAGGTGCAGGAACTTGCACTTGGTCTTGTTGAACTCCAGGAGCTTGGCATGGGCCCACCTCTCCAGCCTGCCCAGCTACCACAGGATGGCATCCCTCCCCTCAGGCATGTCAATTCTCCATGCTTCCATGGCTGAGCATTCCATGATGACCAAGAGTTCTGAGGAACTTCTCCTCTCCTTTGCGGCTGCCTTCTTGACTACTCCGCTCCACATTTTTATTCTCAGAAATCCTCCTAAAAGCCCTTGCAAGAAAATTTTTTTTACTGCAAGCTGAACGATGTGAGCTGCTGGCTGCTCTGGGATTAGCACAACCCATCGCACTGGAACACAACAAAAAGTCAACAGAACTACAACTGGCAGTCAAAGAAACATGAAAAACACACTACAGGGCCTCGTAGAGAGGGGAACAGAGGATGCCAGAGTGTGGCATACACACAGGGCCAAACTCAGACCCAGGTAAGGGAAGAAGGGTCACAGAGACAGCAGTGGTTGGAAGACACGAAACAGTTGAGAAAGAAGTACTCTGTGCTTCTGGAAAAGGACAAAGACTGTAAGGCTGTAGGACTGAGAGCCCTGCGGCAGCCAGAGCCACAGGTAGGGCAGGGGCTGCAGTGGCCCAAGGGAGGGGGGGGCAGGAAGATGCTCCACCTTGGAACAGGAGCAGATGTGCAGGCAGGGCCTTGGCAGCAGGGCTGCAGCCAGCCAACTCTCACGGAGCATGGCCTTGTCACCAGCACTGTGCAAACCTGGGAACCGCAGCAAGGGCTTAGAGGAGCTCCTGGCAAGAAGAGATGCGCTTCCAGGGCCTCGTGGGCTGGACGAGATCAGAAGGGCTCCTTTCTGTCACGGGAACCACAGGCATTCAACAAGCACTCAGCCACATCTGCACAGGCTCTGGGAAGGAAAAAGCACTCCTCTCACTGCTGTGCTACAGGGCCCTGTTCCCCCTCCAGCTCATCACCTCCTGCCTGGCTTCCCGTGGAGATGGGAGAAAGGGAATGGCTGTGATCCTCATGCTCACACGGCCTATGTGCCATCAGGCACCAACTCAAGAATAATTCATTGCTCTCTTTATTACATGCACGGCGGAAGGCAGCAGCCCCATCCCAGGCAGCACCAGCCCTGCTGTGTCATGGCCCAAAGAGGCAGCTCAGAAATTCGGCTAGAAATCAGCTTAAAACAGATTTATTTATTAAGATACTGGGCAATGATCTTCCAAAATCTGCAATGACAGAAGGTTATGAAGGCAGTGGACAACTCTCTGAATCTAAGTGCTATTCATTATACAACTGCAGCCTACAATCAAGAATCCTATTTTTGCAGTTTAACTTACAATGACAGCAGTAACATAAATTTAAGACATATGCCTACTTCCAGTAAAACATAAGTTACTAACAACTGCAACAGCAAAATGCAATAACCAAACTTCAAGCAATATCTTTTACACGTAACACATCTCTTTAGTATTGACTACACTGATAAAACATTCATTTTACAAAACATACACTGGTGAAGCTCCAACTGAATCTTGTGCTCTATACCCCACTGAAGGTATTCAGTTAAGAAACTGCCCTTCCTTCTTTGATTCAGGATGTTATATAACGTAAAGATAATTCTGAGCCTTTGACTTGGATGTTACAGAGGCCGTGTGCAGCACTCTGCCTACTCAAGTGAGCATACTCATTTATTTAATTAATCCTCCCTTCATCTGTATTGTTTTCCACTCATAGCTGGGCAATGTGGAAATGTATAAAAATAAAAATAAAAATAAAAAATGTGTGCACTTAAAAAGGAAAATACCTACAACAATCACTGAAAATAAGCCAGTATCTAACATTATAGCATCAGTGATACAGAAAGACAGAAATAGACTTACCAGTCTCTCCCTGCTAACAATCAGCAGCCCACGAGCTCCATTTATCTGAGCAAGCCTCACTTTCTCATAGAAGGTGCAGTTCCCTCGCATCACCATCGGGATTCGATTATTAAAACCCCCATCAGGTACATCAGAAGGAGAACACAAAACAGACGCCGTCTGATCCTGCAGTTGCAAGAGTGACTGAAAAGAAAGAAAATTCTAATATATTCTTATTTTTAACCAAAAGCAAATAGCACAGGGGGGTGTCTAAAACTCAATTTAGAACTTCCAAATACTGAAGTGATAGAGCATTCTCCGAGAAACAATAGGGTTGTCCTCTCTATAGGGAGGGGAAGAGAGGCAGGGGTTGTACGTAACGGAGATGCTGCACTGTAAGGTGCTTGCAGTTGGCAATGACACATTTGAGAGACTCTGGGAGTCTTTTTGTGAGTTAACTATAGACCACCCAGCCAGGAGGATGGTGCTGGTGATTCTTTAAGGAGCTATGAGATTCATCTAAATCAGGTGTCCATGTCCTTATAGGTACAGTCAGCTTGCCATGAGTCAGCTGGGAATACCAAACAGAAAAAGTAGGACCAGAGACAATAGTGGCCTGTCACTTTACAAATAGGGGCACAAACAAGGCACAGATGCCTGTCTTCAGCACCGTCGATGGGCCCTGGGATCCTGGAGCTGAGAGCTGGAGGACTATGACTGAGGAAATCATAAACTCCCAGACCTCAAACTTGTGCAGAACTTGCTAGATACACGCAAGTCTATGTGGACTAATAGGCACCAATCCCAGGGTACTCAAAGAATTAGCTGATGTTGTCACAAAACCTCTCTCTATTTTTTTCAACAGTCTTGAGGATTTGGAAAGGTCCTAGCAAACAGGAAGGTAGCAAGTAGTATTGTCCCAATTTTCAAGAAGAGCAAGGAAAAAGACCTTGGGGAAAAACACCCCCACAGGGCTGACAGTGCCCTTAGGTGCATCTGGCTCAGGATGGCTCCTTTCCACCAGGAAAGGAAAGGGGCTGTCCCACTCCTCCTGAACTTGAGGTGAGGCTGTACTGGACAGAGCAAGCTCTATCAGAGCTGAACACAAACACAGAGGAAGCTCAGCATGCAGCACCTCTTTTATTAAATTGTATTGCTGGAGTACTTGAGGGAAGGAGGAGCTGGAGGAGGAAAGAGAGGAAAGGCTGAGGGAGCGCTAAGGAAGAAAGTCGGGATTAGCAGAGAATAAGAGAAATGAAAATTTACAAAAGACAGGTCTATGAAGCACATTGGTTCCAATCCAGCATAAGCTCTTCTGGACTATATTGGCTCATGTTGAGATACTGAAATGTGTGTCCATGAATTTTTATGAGACAAGTTAACACAAAATGGCTACAAGAGGCTCCAAATATCACAAATCTTAGAGTAACTCCTAGGGCAGTCTGTCTGGATCCAGCTGAACCAGACCCCAAGTCTCTCAAACCAGCTTCATGCACTATGTGAATTGTCTGCACATTGCACTCCCACTTCTGCCACTGAAGCAATGTAATCCAGGCACCAACTTCACAGTACAGTCAGGTCAAGAGTAAGACAATTCATAGATTTATAGATTTGTTTGAGTTGGAAGGGACCTTAAAGGTCATCTATTCCAACTCCTCCGCAATGAACAGGGACATCCACAGCTTCATCTGGTGCTCAGAGTGCTATCCAACCTGACCTTGAATGTCTCCAGGGATGGGGCATGCACCACTTCTCATGAGCAACCTGTGCCAGTGCCTCCAACAACCTTATTGTTAAAAAAAACAAAACAAAACAACACACATTTTTCCTCATATCCAATCTAGAATTCTCCTCTTTAAGTTCAAAACCATTTCCCTCTGTCCTATCACAGCAGTTCCTGCTAAGAAGTCCATCCCCTTCTTTCTTACAGCCCCTCTTTAGAAACAGAAAGGCCACTTCTCAGTTTTTCCCAAGAGCCTTCTCTTTTTCAGGCTGCACAGCTCCAGCTCTCCCCTCACAGGGAGGTTGCCCCATCCCGTGGATCGTTTTTGTGGTCCTCCTCTGGATGTGCTCCAACAGGTCTACACCTCTCCTGTACTGAGGACTCCACATCTGGGTGCAGTACTCCAGGTGAGGTCTCACCAGTACAGAGCAGAGAAAGAGGATGACCTCTCTCACCCTGCTGGCCATGCTGCTTTGGATGCAGCCCAGGATACCGCTGCCTTCCTGGGCTGGGGGCACACTGTTGACTCGTGTCCAGCTGCCACCCACCAGTACACACAAGTCCTTCTTGGCAGTGCTGCATTCAATCCCTTCATCTCCCAGCTTGTAATGACAACAGAGGTTGATGGGACCCAGGTATTTCTCTTTGGATTTAGGGTATGATTACATGGATTTTGGCCAGATGACACGTACATTGTCAGCAAAATTATCTTCTTAGAAGGTGTGGTGCTATTATAAATGGATGGAATCACTACCTAAGAGGCAACTTTACTGGTAAAAGTAAAGTGAAAAGAGCATAATAGCAAAAGCCTCTCAGATCTTAAAAGATCCCTTGACAGTTCATAAATTCAAGACTTTGATATTTAATGCCTTGGGCTTTCACGAGCACAAGCTTAGCATGAACAGAGCCTTGGGCAGCCTAATCTAAGGCCTTGCTTTCAAAGCTAGATCAGAAAACCTCCCCAGATCCCTTCCTTTTTTGATTTTAGTATGCTTTCTACTAAAGCCACTTGAACAAGCCCATGAAGTGTGACTTGTAAATATAACCCTTCTTACAAAGGATTCCCTCAACTTAGTCTTCTTGCTTACACAGTCTGAATAACTGAGTCATGTATAATCAATCTCTGCAAAACTGAATCTTCTAGGAATACAGATCAGACACAAAAAAGCCGCATAACAGAGGTCAAAGAAGCAAGTGACAGTTTCCTCCTCACATTTTAGCTATTCCTCTCATCTGTTAGGAAGTGAGTTCCTGATACTGGTGTCTCTGTACTCTTCAATTTTCTCACACAAAAGTGGAAGAAAAAAAAAAAAAAAAAAAAATCAGTTGTCAGTTCATAGGGCTTTGGATAACAAAAACAAGTTGACACAGCTCATAACTGCTTATACCTAAATTTAAGAGAAGAATGAACTAGTAAGAAAGCACTAGTGGTCATCCAGGTATCAGGAAGGACCTGTATCTTTTTCATGCCAACACATGAGAGCTCCTTTCCAAACACAGTTAAGTTTTATTCTCATTCGTCACCATGTGCAGAAGTAATTTTTTTGTTTGTTTGTTTTGAACCTGAAATAGTTGCTTAGAAAGGAGTATCACCACTATAGGGTATGGAGACTGTAACAGATAGAAAATATTTTCAAAGTAGAGCAAGCTTCAGATTTTACTAAGATATGAATTAGAATTCTCCCCTACAACAAGGGCAATTCTGAGTACATTCTTTTAGTTGGCTGGCTTGGTACTTACAGCTTTACCCAGATCATGAGGCAGATGGGCCCACTGGGAGTTGAAGAGGATGCAATAGTCCTTGCCTTTGCTGCTCCCTTTCTCTGAAAGGACATGGACCATTCCATACTCGCAGTACACCTGAAAACAACAAGCATTCAATAGGGGTTTTTCAATACATGCAGCACAGAAGTAATGGGCTTCACTTACTGTTGATTAGCCTGCTTCTTACTTAAAAAAAAAAGATTTTACAAAGTTTCACTATCTGCAGAAGGATACAGAGCAAAGTAAACATGGCAGCATGCAGTGAATATAGCAGGTTAAGCACATTCTCAATTATGACATATTTGACTATTACAGAGTCTGCACAGAGAAGTGTTCCAACCACAACAAGTTCCATTTAATATCTCTATGTTTTCACCTTCCCATTCCTGCAAAACAGTGCAGGACAACAAATTCTCTATTATTTTGGTTATGTCAGAGTGCATCAAGTCTGTGTGCGTCATCTGACATCAAAATTCAGAGTTAGGGGCTAGCACAGGTTGAATGCAAACCATCAGAATTACCTGAATTCAATTATTTGGTAGTATCCAATAAAGTGAGAAGAAAAACCCCACTTCCTTACTGTGGAATCTTCACCTAGCTTTTTATTCTTCATGACAAACTGTTCTTTTGCTCCCTTCCCTTTTTCCCTTTGTGAGCACCAGATATTGGGGTGCATTAAAAAGAGCGTGGCCAGCAGGTCAAAGGAGGTGATCTTCCCCCTCTACTCTGCCCTGGTAAGACCTCATCTGGAGTACTGTGTCCAGTTCTGGGCTCCCCAGTACAAAAAAGACAGGGATCTCTTGGAAAGAGTCCAGCGGAGGGCCACGAAGATGGTGAAGGGCCTGGAGCATCTCCCCTATGAGGAAAGGCTGAGTGAACTGGGTCTGTTCAGCCTTGAGAAAAGGAGGCTGAGAGGGGACCTGATCCAGGTCTATAAATATCTAAGGTGTGGGGGGCAGAATGGCGAGGCCGGACTCTTTTCAGTGGTGAGTGGAGACAGGACAAGGGGAAATGGCCAGAAACTGCAGCATAGGAAGTTCCGCACAAACATGCGCAAGAACTTCTTTACAGTGAGGGTGACGGAGCACTGGAACAGGCTGCCCAGGGAGGTGGTGGAGTCTCCTTCTCTGGAGATGTTCAAGACCTGCCTGGATGCCGACCTGTGCAACCTACTGTAGGGAACCTGCTTTGGCAGGGGGGTTGGACTCGATGATCTCTGGAGGTCCCTTCCCAACCCCTACAATTCTGTGACTCTGTGATATATTCCCACTGTCTAACCAAGAAGCCAAACGAATGCTAGCTACAGGACTAGAATCTGTGTAGAATCTAGTAGAATCTAGAAACTAGTGTAGAATCTGCACAAGTATTTTTGTGGAGGTGATGTAGTTTTCTGCTTGCACATCAAGCCCCAGGAGGTAAATACCAGGCATCCAGATGCCAGGAAGAAAAACAACTGTGGAAGTATGTGCAGCTTTCCTACCACTGATTACAGAGATGGAAGTTACATGCTAGTAGTGACTTTATTTCCACATTAACTGAACAAAATAGATTATAAAAATAGATTATAAATGCTCTTTGTTATCAAAAATTGAGGAAGAAATGAATCACAAAATCACCAAGGTTGGAAAAGACCTCCAAGGCCATCAGTATTTCCCCATTATACCACGTCCCTTAGTACAACATCTAAACCAAGTATATCTTACAGCTCCTGCAGCAAAAGGGCCCTGTGTGCAAATGCTCCTGCCTGATCCCTTCTCTCTTTTCTAAGTGTGATAAAGAAATGTAAAAGGTTTCAAGATTGCAAAAAAAAAAAAAAAAAAAAAAAAAAAACACACAAAACACACAAAAACAAACAAAAAACACCACACTACAGTTTTGGCGTGTAATTGTGGCTCGACTTTCAGCCTGTTTTCATTTCACATAATTCCATTTCAAACGGAATGCATAGAGTTGAAATTAGATACTCAACTCAAAACTACGATCACGTCTCTGACCTCTCTCACCAGAGAAAGCTATCCCTCCCTTCACAACGATGCCTTATTTACATCATTGCTTTTTGGCAGTACGTGTATCTGCAGAAACTGCTTTCAGGGATGAGGCACAAGGAGGGTAGAGTTCCATAAATCTCCAATGAACACCTTGAAAACTCCTTTTACTGCCATCAAATGAGACTGATGCATCAGTTTCACCAAAACAAAGTTGAATAGCCCTCTGATTTTATCATAGATTTGCTTGGGCTGGAAGGGACCTTAAACTTCCCACCATCTGCTGTGGAAGGGGTGGAGAAAAGACCAGACCAGAAGAGTTTCCTTCTTATTGCTGCCAAATCTGATCGGGTTTAAGGGCTACTGTAGTTTAACCCAGCAGGCAGCCCAGCATCGCACAGCTCACACATCCCGCAGTGGAATGGAGGAAAAAAAAACAAAGACAAAACCCATGCTGAGATAAAAATAGTTCACTGGGACAGAGAAGGAAGGGAAAATCAAGGAGTACGCTCAGTGAGTGACACTGAACACAGCTGCTCACCACCAGCCAACCAGCGCTCAACTGGGCCCTGAGCAGCAGCAGACCCCCCTCCTCCCAGGTTTCTTGTTCAGCACGCAGTCATGCGGTATGGGATGTTCCTTTGGCTGGTTTGGGTCTGCTGTCCTGGCTCTGCCCCCTCCCAGCTCCTCATCCTTACACACACACACACACACACACACACACACACACACACACACACACA
>NW_024962308.1:545751-555315 GCF_019238085.1 Lagopus leucura | reverse complement strand
CACACACACACACACACACACACACACACACACACACACACACACACCCAAGCTCCTCACAGGCAAGAAGATACAAGAAGCTGAAACACCCTTTATGCAATGCTCTGCACAGTAACACACCACCATACAGCCCCCATGAAGATTAACCCAAATCTCAGTTGAAACCAGGGCAGCTCTGTTCTGAATATTATACATACAGCTGCCTCCAAGAACTTCAGGCAGTTTTGCAGGAGCAAGCTACCTGCAGTGGAATGGCTTTATGCATCTGAAAAACCAACTTGTACAACTGAAGTCTTGATATTTATAAGAGAGAAACTATATATCTCTAAAATGAAAGAATAAGTATAGTACATGTTGCTACATTTCCATTAGCTAAGTATTACTGGAAGTCAGTAACAATCCCCAAGCAGCACACGGAGGACAGCAATATGCAACTGCGCTTTCTGAACAGCTCAGTGAATGTTCTTCAAAGAAATATTAGAGTTAAAGGTTCCTAAAGTGACACGCTCAGAACATTTTAGAAAGCTGTGCGCTCATGTGCCAAAAGCTAAGTAAAATGAAGGATGAGAGGAATTAAGTGACATATGAACAGGGCTAAAAGTAGACGAGGGTGTAGGGAGTTGCACATGGTCCATGGAGGACAAAAACGAACGCGGATTAACATTCTTACAATGCAATTATCACTGAGCATCAAAGCATAACTCTGAAGTCTGTTAACAACCACTTCAAGCTTGTTATTTTCTCCCACCTCAGAAGAGTCACATGCATTAGATTCTTTTTTTCCTGTACTGAAGGGCTCTGATGCCTTCAGCTTTTGCTTTGTTTATATCACTAGGTATCAGATAGCAAAAGTCAGGTCAAGGCAGGACAGCTGATGCACCGGGACAGCGGCAACACTTGTTACGCTTCTTAGTTTCCAGAAATCACACCATATCCTAGACCAACCTGTGAGAAATCACTCTCCTATGCAGATCCTATACAACCTTCCCACAACCCCCCTAAGGACTCTCTTCCAAGAGTTTGGAGCTCAAGCCCAGCCTGCTCCAAACACTGAAGGAAAAAACAGCAGCTCTTGAAGTTCCTTTACAATTCTTGCCTCTTATAGTACTTATGGCTTGGAAAACACTTGAGTTAAATGATGAAAGAAGGTAGGGAGGAGGAGCTCAGCCCACTGAACATCTCAAGAACCTGCAACATGAGGCACTGAGCCATCCTAGTGGCTCATTCTTGTTTGTTCCTCTCTGCCCTGTTGACACACAGGGACTCAAACCTTTGTTCTTTCACAGAAGGAAGCAACACATGAAGATGGAAACTGACCTTCCATAATGAAAGCACAAGCTAACACTAAAAGAGGCAATTTTTTTTTTACACTTTGAGGTCACAGAAGTCTGGATGTACACAGGGAGGTTGTCTTACACATTAGGATTATAAATTTGTATGGCAGAACCTGGAGGAGAAGATATAGATAGTGCTTTTTTGCTATAAGTGAACCATGACCACTCCAAATTCACAGCCATCTCAGCTCAGCCAACACAACAGGCTGAGGAGCTTGACTACTAAAATAAAACAAGCTAAACAACCAACCAACCTCTAAAAACTTTTGTGGGAGTTACAAATTTTATCCTCAGTGCAACTTCCAGCACAAACCAAGCAATGGTAACCACACCATGGCACAGGAAAAGCAAATTAGCACTTTGTCCTTGGCTTAGGAACATAGTTCCTAAGTCATAGTTACATCATTGGCAGTATTTGGTCTGCATAAATATACACAGAGAATGAAGTATTCCTTAGTCACAACTAACAAACATCCCCTGCTCTGTAAGGAACCCCAAGGACTGACATATCCACAACTCTAACAGCTGAGTGGTACAGGAACAAAGAAAACTTACACAATTCATTGCCAAGTTGCCACTGGTCTTTTTTGTTACCACTTCTTTTCTTCAAGAAATTAATCAAATTGAAAGCAGACCACCTTTTTCTTATTGGACTATACAGTGGTTATATTCTGAATTTAAGGAGAACCTATAACTTAATTTTGTAGAGATTTGTCAGACTGTGCTCTATTTCAGGAGCACAGCTCCTTAATAAGGCACGAGCTGCATCCACTCTTACAGTAGACATTACACAAGATACGCAATAGAATTCCTAAGAGTTGAGGTACATTCTCACCTACAAACTGCATGGATCAGCTTGAAGACCAAAAATAGCAGACAGTAAACTTTCAGATAAAGAAAGCACTGATTCAACAAGCACTGCAGAGAGAGGAGAGCTTCGTACTCAATGTGACAACTCCTCGTGACTAAATTGCCAACAACCACTTTAACCCAGAACTT
This sequence comes from Lagopus leucura, assembly GCF_019238085.1. Classification (NCBI taxonomy): domain Eukaryota; kingdom Metazoa; phylum Chordata; class Aves; order Galliformes; family Phasianidae; genus Lagopus; species Lagopus leucura. The sequence continues at coordinate 552,982 of NW_024962308.1, read as the reverse complement.
CAGACAGTCTTTTCAACTCTATGGATTTTCATAATTATCCACTTATTTTAAGTACAATACCTGAAAATTAGTATAGTGAACAGCAGCAGGATCTCACATACCTTACTATATTCCTCATTGGTCAAAGGCTCACTCATACCTGCTGTGGTTACAGGAGAACACCAGTGCAATGAAGGAACAGTGAGAATAAGAAGGAAGTTGTATGAAAAATGGGAACTCTGATACCAGAGCATGATCTAGGGGAAACTGTACTGGTGCACTTGGACTTTTAAGATCGAACCCTTCTTCAGGAATTCCCAGATTAGTGCCTAGATTTGGGAGAGTCAGGCTTTATTAGCCACACTGCTCCCTTACCCACTATAAATCAGAATACAAGGAACAAACCTGGACACATCTCCCACTGTCCTTCCCCTCTCCCCGAGAAAAGAAAACACTCCCAAATTATCTCCTGGGGGGAAGACATGGACAAACAACTACCAAGGCAAGAGTAAGCCACTGAAGATAAACAGACACAATAATTGTGGAGGTGTTAGCTTCATTCTGGAATAACCCCATTTGTCAATCACTGGTTCTCTTACCACTGTAGTGCAAGTACATGATTGCACTCTTCCTTACCTCAAGTGAAGATGACAGACACCATACATCATACAATCATAAACAGGCAAGCAACTAAGAGATGTAAAAGCACCACAAATATCAGAGTTGTTCATGCAAGTTTTAAACAAACTAGCTTGGGTATGAGGAAAGTATTAGAGCTTACAGCAAGTTATCTTCTTGCTGCTGCAGCAGAACCAATGCAGAACCCCAGCCAGGCTGTTCAAAGCTTGCTCAAATGTGTTATGCAGCTATTCTGCTGCACAAACTCACTAAGCAACTTGCTTACAGAAGGGCAGCATGCTGCAGTAGATGGAGCTGAAGCCAAGACCTCCAAGTATCAGTTCTCAAGCAGAAGACCCTCGTTGGCATTCCACGCTGATGCAGTCACCTTTTCAAAGCTGGCAATGACCTCCATGCCAGACCTCAAACCATTCTAATACTTATTAATTTGTTGATGACATGCTGGCACTGGCAGTCCACCTGGTACAAAATGCACCAGGCAAGCAGAGATTGAGGTATGTACAGATGATGTACATGTAAGGAAAACATAAGTTTAATGGCAGTCGGCTCAGTCTATAACTGAGGATCACTAGCAAGAGAGCAGTGAGATGACAGGCAAGGGAGAGGGAGAAGTTAGGCTACTGTTTTCAGATACTACACTAATAAGACCCAACAAGACATACTGCTCTACAGAGTACCCAGAAAGCAGTTAAGATACTTTAATGAAATATTCAGAATGCAAAAGAGGAGAATTTAAAATACAAAAGCTACATACCACGTCACCATACAGAGTTCTATCCTTATCTAGATTGTCACAAGCGTTCATTAGACCTATGAAAGCTCACTTCACAGAGCTCTTCAGTAGTATCACAGAAAAGTTTAGGTTGGAATGGACCTTAAAGATCCTCCACCAGATCAGGCTGCTCAGGGCCCCCTTCATGGCCTCAGGCATCCACTGCTCTCTGGGCAGCAGTTCCAGTGCCTCACTGCTCTCACACCACAGAAGGAGAATGCAAGAGTCAAGTCATGCTGTGGGTTCAGCAGCAGCCACCTTTGTTTCACACCAGCCAGTTTCTCAGGGGAGCTTTATCAGCCAGTCTGACCCCAAAGCCAAGTGCCCAACTAGGAGGATCATCCCATGGCTAGGGTACTCTTCCTTAAGGACTACCTGGAGGAGCCTGCTGGTCAATCAATTCAACCAGTTTTTAAGAAATATAACGACAATGTCAGTAAAAACAGAACAAAGAAGGCTAACATGGGAGCACTGAGAAACCGTGATGGGCACAACGCCAAGGAACAGCGGCGGAATGCAGTGCGGAACATGAACGGTGCCGCCTTCTCTCCAGCAGAACACTGGAGGTTGGCCATTCCCACCCTGTGAGTGGCTCACCCTCTCACTGCTGCCAGCGGGCCCCTCCGCACATCGTTAAAGCCCCAATAAGGGATCGCGCTACGACCGAGCGGGGCCGGGCCCACCCACACCACAGCTCCAGCCAGCGCTACGGGACCAGCGCTGAGCTCTGCTCACAGCCGCCCCCTGCTCAAGTGCTGCCTCCAACCCCCGCAAGGCAGCTCCAGCACAAAAGCCAAGGCGCTTCCAAAGCCGGCACAGCCGCTCACCTGCGGCAACGAAAGCAGAGGGAGCAGAAGGAGCGCAGCCCATCGCGTCGCCATGCCGGGTCCACCGCGCCGCCGCCCGCTTTTGTTTCTGACCGGGCCGGGCCAGGCCCCTTCCGCACCGGGTATCCCAGCAACCCGCCCCGGAAGTTCCGCCCCGGAAGTTCCGCCTCGGAAACCAAGTACTGGAAGTCCCACCTTGGCGGTCCTCAGGGAGCCAATGGCTCGCGTCGGCGTGAAACGTCATTTCTGGTGGCGGTAAATGGCGAACGTCGGAGGGGGTGGCGGTGGTGCGGGCAAGATGGCGGTGAGGAGGGGGCGTTGGTGGGTGCTGGACCTGTTCTCGTAAGGGCTCCTTAGGAGCTAAGAGAGCTCTGGGTGGGTGCTGTGATTCTGTTGGGTGGTTCTGGGGCGTGGTGTGGGCGGCCCGGCCCTGCCCTGCGGCTGTGCTCCTGTGCTCGGCGGCCGCTCCTTCGTGCCTGACTTTGCTCTGCAGGTGATTTCTTCAGTAGTGTTATAAGCAGGATTGTGGGGGGAAGAAAAAAATATAGAAGTGCTGTGATCTATGTAACGAAGTAGGAGATGTGGTGAGATCTGGCAGGTTTTGTTTTGAATTCACTTTGTCTTTGTTTCTCGTCTTCAGGATAAGGAGAAGAAGAAGAAGGAGAGCATTTTAGATCTCTCCAAATACATCGACAAAACGATCCGAGTGAAGTTCCAGGGTGGGAGAGAAGGTGAGCAGGCATGAGACCTGGGCTGGGCTGTGTGTGGCTGCAGCGAGCAGCTCTGTGTGTGTGCACTTCTATCTCTCCTGGGGTCACCTCACTGTCTTTAGAGGCAGGATGGTGGCTAGTGGGTGCTTCTGTTCCTTGCAGTTTGCTGTTTTTTGGTGGGAAGCTTCTCTTCACGTTTCTGTGAATCCCCTTGCTTGAATTTTATGAGCACTTCATCTGTGTGCCTTTCTTTCATCTTCTGTTTGCTGTCTTGAATTTCCTTGTATCATTTTCCAGACTTTGCGAAGGTTGCACTGAAAGCAGCAAAGAAAGATGTTACAGTTCATTCACCCGTCTTCCTTCTCGTCTCTTAACTACATGTTCCTTTAGTTCTTCTCTTGTTTTAACATATTTTAGCATCTATATTCATTGCTTTTGGGGCTGTTACGTTTCCTCTCCTTTGCCATACCTACATCTGACCATCCCAGCATGCTGGCACTGCCATCTGCAGACCATTTGTTCATCTGAAAATTAACAGTATGCTGTGTGGGAGCTTTGCAAAACCAACTCAGTTTGTCTTTAAAGTCTGATTTACAGCTCCAGTGGGCCTGGATGCTTACAAATCTTCAAAGTTACTTGTATGCATGCTGTTAAGTGTGGGATAACTTTATGGTTTTTTTTATTCTAGTTCTTGTGTGATTGACAATTCCACTGGATCTATTGGTTTAGATTTTCTTCACAGAAAAATTATGTTGATTACCCATGTGATCTTCGTGTAGTGCCTAGGACTGTAAGAGTCTCTTCCTTGATTTAAGTTGGTAGCAATATAGTAATGCTAATGGTACTGATTAGGTATTTTTCAATACAAGAACTCATTCTGTGTAGCCCTGCAATTTATTTACTAGTCTAGTCTTGAAGAATTGTGTTCTGTTTTAAACTAATGCCGTTGGTATTAGTATGGTATATCCTACGGGTGTAGGACGTTCCTATAAAGCTAAGAAGATCCATCCTCCAGTTGTCCTTCTGGACTATATTTGTCTAAGGAAAGCACTGGTCTTAGTTTGTCTTTCCCCTTCTGTAGGGAACTTTTATTTGTAATCTCTCCAGCTTATTTGCTTATTTGCTATGTTGAGGTATTCTTGAAAAGCACATGAAATTGGCAGTAAGCTCTAAATTTTTTTTAAGGCATCCATGCTTCTGGAACTGATTGGGGAAAAAAAGAAATGAAGCTTCAGTTGAGACAGTTTGGGGTCTTATGCGTTTACATTTTGATAGAGGGCACTGTTTAATGTTGCTATTAGTTGGTAACCTTGCTCAAAGAAGAGAACTGAACTGGAGAACTGAGGGTGTCCTGTGCATGGTTCTGTGTTGCTGTGTTTCTAGTTTTGATCTCTAATCATTCTGTTGTGTGTGGTCTTTAATAGCAAGTGGTGTCTTGAAAGGATTTGACCCTCTACTGAACCTTGTGCTTGATGGTACCATTGAATATATGCGAGGTAAGTAATACGCAGTCTGTGTAAGTCAGCTTTCCCTTAACCGTACTTGGTAGGTTGGGGATTCATGATCCTTGAAGTCCCTTCCAACCCTGGCCATTCTGTGATCACCCTGTATCCTCAAGAGCAATTGATTTTAAAAGAAAATTGAAAGTTCTGTGAATGAATGGCCAGAATCTGTACATTGACTTATCTGAGCTCAGAGTTGTAGACAGCAGCTAAGCATAAAGGAGGGGGTAAGATAAACCAAGTAAGTTTTACCACGTTTTCTGTGGTACAGCATTGTTATCATAGTACAGGTTGGGTTGGAAGGAGCCTTAGTCATCATCCAGCTCTGGCCCCTCGCCTTAGGCAGGGGCACCTCCCTCTAGACCAGGTTGTTCACAACCCCATCCAGCCTGGCCTTAAATGCTTCCAGGGTGGGGGCATCCACAACCTCTCTGGGCAACTTGTGTCAGTCTCACCACCCTCATAGTACGGAATTTCCTCCTAATATCTACCCTCTTCCAGCTTAAAGCCATTTCCCTTTGTCATGCCCTTATAAGAAGTCCTTCCCCTGTAGGGTAGCTTTCCTGTAGGCCCCTTCAGGTACTGGAAGGCCACTCTAAAGTGCCCCTGGAGCCTTGGATTCTCCAGGCTGAAAAGCTCCAGCTCACAGTCTGCCTCTCTAAGGGATGTGCTCCAGCTATCTGATCATCTTCAAGGCCTTTTGTTAGTCTTTGCTTGAGCTCCTGTGCAACTTATTTGGTACTCCTGTTCTTTTAAGTTTGAATGAAGTCATTCCCTTCAGATAAGGCAGTTGGCTTTTACTTTCTGGTACTGCTGGAGAGATGACAGTTTTGGGCAAAGTGGGAAGAGTGTTTCAGTAAGAGTTATTATCTTACTGTCCTGTAAACTCTTCTGTAAGTACATTCTTTTCATTTCCATGGAACTGAAGCCTTCTGTGGCTTCTTTGAGCTAATAGAGCTGTTAGAGATTTTTTTTTTTTTTTTTTTTCATAAAATCATAGATTATTTGCAGTTGGAACAAGGACCATCAAGGCCAATTCCTGGTTCCACCCAAAATCCACACTCTGTGTCTGAGAGTGTTGTTCAAAGACTCCTTGAGCAGCTTGGGGCTGTACCCACTGCCCTGGGCAGCTGTTTCATGCCCTCTGCAATCCTGATGCTCCTGAACCCTCCTGTTGTTCCCTTGGTCTCTGTTGCTGTCCCCAGAGAGCAGCACTGCCGCTCTGCTCTCTGTGAGAAAATGCAGCTGCCATGAGGTTTCCCCTCAGCTTCCTCTGCTCGGCTGAAGAAACTCAGGGCCCTCAGCCACTCCTCATACATCTTACCTTCCAGACCCTTCACCATCTTTGTAGCCATCCTTTGGATGCACTGATAGTTTTATGTCCTTACAACATGCGGTGTCCAAACCTGCATGCAGTAGTCAAGGCGAGGCTGCGCAAGTGCAGGGTAAAGTCATAGAGTGATTTAGGTTGCAAGGGACCTTTAAGGATCACAGATTTCCAACCCTTCCACTAGATCAAGCTGCCCAAAGCCTCACCCAGTCTGTCTTTGAATACATCCAAGGCTTCTGCAGGCAGTCTGTACCTGTGCCACATTGTATTCACAGTAAAGATTTTTTTCTTAATAACTGTCTTTTAGCTTAAAATTCATACTACTTGCCCTATCACTACACTCCTTGTCAGAGTTCCTCAGTACCTTTTCTGTATGCCCCCTTTAGGTACTGGAAGGCTGCTGTAAGGTCTCCCTGGTGCCCTCTCCAGGCTGAATGGCACAAGTCTCCCCCAGCCTTTCTTTGTTGCAGAGGTTCTCGAGACCTCATGTTTCTTTGTGGCCTCCTCTGGTCCTGCTCTAGTGGGTCTGTATCTGTGAATATGTCAACACTTGAAGGAGCACAGAATTGGTTCTTGCTGGGCTGTTTGTCTGTTCCTACGCACAGCCTCTTCTGGTTTGGTCTAGGAATAGACAACCAAAAGATTTCTGGTTACTGCACTTTGAATTCAGGGTTTTCTGATTTTCACTGACCCCAGAATGTTTGCCCACAATGTCATTTGAAATAGGAATCAGGATTGTTGTTGTTGTTTTTTTTTCCCCCTACTCTTTTTTTGTCACTTGTATCTGTGCTTTTGATTGGAATGAATGAAGGGACCTTAGAATTATTTAAAAAAATGTATGTTCTGCTTTGCATACAAAGTGGAGTACTTTGTCACTCAGTAGCAAGTGCTGCTTTGAGAACTAATGAATCAGTAATGTGCTGTAGTTATCAGATATTACTGCTGTGTCACTTTTAATAGTCTGTGTTCAATAAAACAATGCTGAAAAGTCTGGAAAAATTGTGGGTTTTTTCTTTTTTTTTTTTTCTTTTTTTCCAGTTGATGGAATTTATTATATTATCTTCCTTAGGTTTCCATTGTAACTAGAGATCTCTGCTTTTCAGACCCAGATGATCAATACAAATTAACAGAAGACACACGTCAGCTGGGACTTGTGGTCTGCAGAGGGACTTCTGTGGTTCTCATTTGCCCACAGGATGGAATGGAAGCAATTCCAAACCCTTTCATTCAGCAGCAAGATGGATAATGGCTCTGGGCTGTCGTTGAAGACTTTTTGGGTGCAAATCATTGGAGGAAGATTGGAGAAATCAGTGTGTGAGAAGTTTCATGTTTTTGGAGAGAAGTTTGAATGCATGTTTACTGGTGTGAAAGAGCAGTTAACTTTCATTTTTGTGGCTTTTTGTGAACAGGAAGAGAATGAGATGTGATGTGCAAGGCACAAGTTCTGATTCATTGGGGGGGGGGGGGGGGGG
>NW_024962308.1:467318-545651 GCF_019238085.1 Lagopus leucura | reverse complement strand
TTTTTTTATTACCCCCCCCCCCCCCCCCCCCCCCCCTCAAATAAATGTGAGATTTACATTTACATTTACATGAATTTACATTTCATTTGTGAGATGTACATTTACATGTACAGATCTACATTAAGAGCTGAGACAAGAGAATATTCTGCCTATGAATTGTCAGAAGCCCTCCTGGTATTGTGAGTCTTGAAACCACCACATAAAATTAGTAAATATTTCTCTGAACGCTGGTCATTTGATCTACATTTTTAAGTATATTAGAATGTATTTGAATTTATCTGAATACATTAGAACTTGTTTTTTTCCCTCTTAGATGTCAGTACTCAGCTGGGGAGTGTTTTAGGCTTCCTCCTGGTGAGTTAATCTCTGTTGCCTCCCTGCTCCAGTACAAGGAAGAAAATTACTTTGATCGCATGGTATCACCTTTACAAGCTATGTAGCTAAGAAGGTATTTTTTAGCACTTGTTGCAAATCTTTTGGGCTGTCATTGTGAATTGGAAGGCTCCCAATTTTTAAATAAAGACTGGAGTCCCTCGTCAGGTTATTGTCTCAGCTGGGTGATACAAACATGGAAGTGTGTTTGCTAGTGGGAATTGTAGGGGAGGAATTATTAAGATCCTAATGTTCAGTGGAAGCAGTGTCTGGAAATACTGCATATTTTTTTATACTGTAGCTATCTACTTGTGGTTGCACTTGTTATAATTTGATTTGTAAGTAAACTTTTTTTATTTCTTCACAAGTAGCAAGATTTGAGGAGTTGTGAACAAATAAATACGAATTAAACTGTTCCTAAATGTCTAATTGTTAGTCTGATAAAAGTGCTCTACAGCTGCCATTGCAGGTTTGCACACTGAACAAATCTAAAGAGTGTTTGTTCAAGAGATGAGTGAACACAACAAAAACAGAAACGACCAGATCACAGGCTGTGCTCGTTTCCCAGGCAGGAAATCAATGAGAAACGACTGACAGTATCTGGTCTTGATTTAATAGCTTTTCCTGGGTCAGTGCTGAAATGGAGGTGAACTTGAAGTTAATTCAAGTATGTGAGACTTTCCTAAGGAGCTGTGCCTCGTGTGGCATGTTGTGTGTATAAATATTGTGTGTATGAAGGTGTGCCTCTGGATTATTTTAGGCTCCTGTGGACTCATCCTTTGGATGTTTTCCACAGCTCTGGACATGCGGCTGTCTGTGCAGTCATGCTCCTTCCAACACTTTTTTCTTTTTCTAATGTTGCAAAACTTAGAATAATTTAGTTGGAAGGGACCTTCAGAGATCATCAAGTCCAACTGCCTGAGCTCTTCAGGGCTAACAGAGTTAACTGAGAGCATTACCCCTGTGCCTCCTGAATGCTGACAGGCTTGGGGTGTGAAACAGCTCTCCTGTGTTTGTGCATCCTCATCCTCGTGCTGAAGAAGTTTTTCCTAATGTCCTGTCTGAACATTGCCTGGTGCAGCTTAGTGCCATTCCTGTGTGTCTTGTCACCTGTCATCATTGAGAAGAGGTTGGAACTTCCCCTCCACTTTCACAGTGGCACAACTTCAATAGATAAACTCTTATTTAGTGCTTAGGGCAGAATTTGTTCTCTGGTCTCAGTGCAGTCTTGGACAAGGGAACTTGGACTTGAGAAGGGTGAGAGGCTGCTGGTTGTTGATACCAGTAACACGCCACACCATGTCTGGCGTCAGTTCGGAGTGCAGCGTGTAATGAAGGCCTGTGGAAGCTCTCTTAGGTGGATTCCAGTTTTAGATGCAGAGAGGGCAGAGATCCACCTGGAGCTGTGTGTCATGTATAAATTCTAGAGAGGGACGTGATTCCAGGGTTTCCTACTGGGTTATTTGAACTTCATCACAAGATGCACGACTCCTTCTCTGCAGACATTTGGATAATAATTTCAGAGCAAAGTACATAAAATTAAGAATGTAGAAACCAAGAAATCAATTTTAGGTGTATGTGTGCTCGTATTGAATTCATTCCTAAATACAACTGCATAAAACTGATGCGACAGAAGTGACTTTTCCAGAAATACAATAAGGAGCCTCCGGAGAAAATAAGCGCAATTGATCCACATAGCACCATCCTGTTTGCTGGAAGCTGCTGGGAAGTGGGGCTGAGACCTCTTAGGATAGGCTCCTTAGGATTAGTGTCCCTACTTCAAGCTATGCAAAGCTTTATCAGATATGCCAAAACTTATCAGACTGATCTGAATGCTTTGGAAAATCCACTGTGTGAGGTCAGTGATCTGTTTGTAGTACAGCTACTAAGTGCACTGAGAGTGGCTGGATGCGTGGCTGCTTTCTGGGTTTGGACGGGGGTTATTTCCTTCCCCCTATGTTCTGTTCAAGTTTAAAGCTAAACACTGCGTGCAGCCTGGGGTTTGATGTTAGACTGGCAAAGGATCTAAACTCAGGAACGTTTTCCTGAAAGTCTCAACCTTTCCTCAGTGTTTGGTTTGCAGGAAGAAAGATACTGTGCGTGTTTTTCTCAATGGGGTCAATATTAATCTACAATTTCCTGAAATGATGTTAATGCTCAGAAATGTTTTGGTTGTTCATCTCTCTTCTCCTACTTGGAGAACAGCTCCTCTAATTCACTTTGACGTTGCCTAGCAAGGGTGGATTCCAGTTAAATCTGCCAATTTGGGGTTATGCGGCTCTCCTGCCGTTGCTTAAAAGCAGCAGGAAAGGCAGAAGACCAAAGCAGGAGCACAGAAAGCACTTTCTATTTTTAGGACAAGATTGGCTTATCTTCATTTATCCCAGCTGGGCAGGTAGTATTTCCAGCACCCTCGCACGAGTGAAGGCTGTGTAAGGACTGAGTTAAAATTAACCGCCCGGCCATCAGCCGCCATGGGGTCTGCACAGGAACCAAAAGAGCTGGATTCTCAGGCAGAAGTGGTTGCAGATACAGTTCTTGAGGTCGGAGAGAGACTTTTTCAGGTCAGCCGTAGGGCACTTTCATTACACAGCCGTTACTTTGAAGCGATGTTTTTTGGGGGCATGAGAGAGAGCTCTGAGCACCACATAGTGATCAGAGGGATTGATGCAGCGCCTTTCCAGGCACTTCTTGAGTTCACTCACACAGCCCAAGTGCTCATAGGTCAAGAAAATGTGACCAGCTTGCTGGAGACAGCTGATTTTTTTCAGTTTGATAGGGTGAAACTGTTGTGTGAGAAATTTCTGGAGAGAGAGCTGCACGTTTCCAACTGCCTGGGCCTGATGGCCTACGCACAGCGTTTTGCCTTTATAGAGCTGCATGCATCTGCCATGAACGTGGCTCTCACCCACTGGGGGGACGTAATGTCTCAGGAGGAATTTAAGGCACTACCCAAAGAAACGTTGATGCAGTTCCTCAAAAGCGATGACCTCTTTGTTCCTCGAGAAGATGTGGTGTTCGACAGCATCATGATGTGGATAATGGATGACCCAGCAACAAGGGAGAAAGACTTTTTGGATTTGGTGGCTGAAGTCAGGGTCAGCTTTCTGAGTTTGTCCTTCCTTGACATCTTGGTGAAGCGCAGCAAACGCCCTGGGCAGGCAGATTCCTTCTCCAGGCTGATCAAGAGGTTGGACAGCTGTCCTCCACCCAGCTGGCGAGACGTGACACTGCGTCCTTCCACCAGTCGGAGCTACGACACCCTGTACGTCCTGGGAGGAAAGCGTGACAAGGAACAGCAAGAATTATTTCTATTTCAACCTAAAACTGGGACCTGGCAGGCTTGCTCTCCCTTGCAGCGCAGAAACCTCACCCAGTATGCAGTGGCAGCAGTAGGTAACTCATAGAGCTGGAACTCAAGTGGTGCTAGCAGCTGGGACTGAGCGAGTGCAACGCACTGAGGCTTAGGGGCCCAAATGCAGCAAATTCAGCAGCCTCTCCTATGAGACACAGCATACCATTTCTGAATACACTTGAAGTTTGTTTTCTATTATATTCTATAATTATAATAATATAATTTTTATAATAATAATAAAATAAACCTCACTTGTACTCAGAAATGGTCAGAAATGGTTCAAAGAATGGTTTTGTTCTGCATAATGCTGGGAGAATGCTAGGCAAGGCTGAATGCTTTTCACGTTGCAAAGCAGTGAAGGTATCAGACTCTTCACGTCAGCTTTATCTGGAGTGAAACGAATGCCATTAAGCAGCACATCTTTTTGGCTTTGGGCCTTCTTCTCATGGTTGTTTTGCCAGATGGTGATTTATAGTTGCCTTTAAGAAAAATGTACATGTGGTCATCCTTGGAGACTTTGAAGGCAGCTCAAAACCATGGGCCCGCTTACCTGGTGTTGCGAGTCCCATGTCAATTAGGACCCTGCAGGAGTGATCCCCAGAGGCTGTTTCCAACCACTGCTTCTATGGTTCTCCGCCAGGGAGACTCGGAAGGAGTGGCTGCATCCCACTGGCTCACGTATCAAAAATTGCCAGCTAATAAAAGAGCAGTAATTTCCTCAGCTGATCTTGCAGCCTGTTGGTACAGCGTAGAAAGAAAAGAACAACTTTCAGCACTCGTGTAACTGATACTTTTCCTTGCTGTCTTTCCAGGAAGCTTCCTTTTCGTAACAGGAGGATATTTCCGAGATGAGTTTGTGTGGTACAGTGTGGATTGGGTGCTGATCTACAACTGTCTGAGCAACAGCTGGCTGGAAGGCCCGGCCATGAAGAAGTCTCGCAACAGCCATTGTGCTGTAGGAGTAGGGCTCTACCTGTATGTGCTCGGAGGGAACACGGATGAAGGGATCGTTGCAGAAGTGGAGCGCATGGCGTTGGTGGACTCCAAGTGGGAAAGCATGAGTCCTATGGTTCAGCCTGTGGAGCGGGGAGATGCGGTCAGTGTGGGAAGCAGGATCTACGTGGTCTGTGGCCTGGATGAAAACGGACATGTCTATGATGGGGTGCAAAGGTTGAACACAGAGACAGACAGCTGGGATGTCATCTCATTTTCTCCACTTCCAAGGTAAGAAATAATCCTGTTGGACCTGAGAAGAAGAGAAAGGCTCTGCTGCAGGGGTTAACCTTGGTGAAGGGGCAAACTCCCACCCAGCTGTTTTCTCATTTTCCTTCCTGAGCAGGGATGGGGAAGATGGAGGACATTATGGTCAGTCCATAACAACTCCTCTTTGCTCCTCCTTCTTTCTCACACTTTTTTACTTGCTCCAGTATAGGTGCTTCCCATGGGCTGCAGTCTTACAGGATAACCCAGCTCTAATGTAGGCTTCTCCATGGGCTGTAGATCCTCTTAGGAGAACCAGCTCCACCTCTGGAGTGCTGCTCTCCACTGGCTGTAGGGGACTAACCTGGAGTGTGTTCTCCTCATTCTTGATCTACCTTGATTTCAGCAAGGCATTTGATACTGTCCCCCATGACGTCCTTATAACAAAGCTGAGGAAGTGTGGGATAGATGAGTGGACAGTGAGGTGGGTTGAGAACTGGCTGCTGGCAGAGCACAGAGGGTCGTTGTTGGCGGTGCAGAGTCCGGTTGGAGGCCTGTAACCAGCGGTGTTCCTCAGGGGTCTGTGCTGGGTCCGGTCTTGTTCAACATCTTCATCAATGACCTTGATGAGGGGATAATGGCCACCCTCAGCAAGTTTGCCGATGATACGAAGTTGGGAGGATTGGCTGACACGCCTGATGGCTGTGTTGCCATTCAGCAAGACCTGGATAGGCTGGAGAGCTGGGCAGAAAAAAACCGGATGAGGTTTAACAAAAGCAAGTGTAGAGTCTTGCATCTGGGGAGGAATAATTGCATGCACCAGTACAGGTTGGGGGATGACCTGCTGGAGGGGAGCTCTGCGGAAAGGGACCTGGGTGTCCTGGTGGATGACAGGTTGGCCATGAGCCAGCAGTGTGCCCTTGTGGCCAAAAAGGCCAATGGCTTACTGGGGTGCATTAAAAAGAGCGTGGCCAGCAGGTCAAAGGAGGTGATCCTCCCCCTCTACTCTGCCCTGGTAAGACCTCATCTGGAGTACTGCGTCCAGTTCTGGGCTCCCCAGTACAAAAAAGACAGGGATCTCTTGGAAAGAGTCCAGCGGAGGGCCACGAAGATGGTGAAGGGCCTGGAGCATCTCCCCTATGAGGAAAGGCTGAGTGAACTGGGTCTGTTCAGCCTTGAGAAAAGGAGACTGAGAGGGGACCTGATCCAGGTCTATAAATATCTAAGGTGTGGGGGGCAGAATGGCGAGGCCGGACTCTTTTCAGTGGTGAGTGGAGACAGGACGAGGGGAAATGGCTGGAAACTGCAGCATAGGAAGTTCCGCACAAACATGCGCAAGAACTTCTTTACAGTGAGGGTGATGGAGCAGTGGAACAGGCTGCCCAGGGAGGTGGTGGAGTCTCCTTCTCTGGAGATGTTCAAGACCTGCCTGGATGCCTACCTGTGCTACCTGGTGTAGGGAACCTGCTTTGGCAGGGGGGTTGGACTCGATGATCTCAGGAGGTCCCTTCCAACCCCTACAATTCTGTGATTCTGTGATTCTGTGATTCTGATTATGGTGTTCATGGAGCTGATTTGCTCTTTTTTTGCCCATTTCAGCCTTAGTGGTATTTTTGCATTGAACACACAAAGACAGTTTTACTGTGGAGTTTTAATAGGTGCTGCATTTTTTATCTTGTTGGAGTTGGTTGATACCAAGCAGCATCTAACACTCACCAGCCACTTGCTCACTCCTTGCCAGTGGAATGTGAGAGAACAGGAGGAGCGAAAGCAGGAATGCTTGTGGGTTGAGATAAAGGCAGTAGAATAATTGAAAGAAAGAGGAAGAAAAAAGAAAATAAGTGATGCAAAGGCAATCACTTCTCATCTCCCACAAGTTGATGGCTCTCCAAGTGATGACTGCCTCCTTGTTTACCTTCTTTGATTGGGTTTCCAGTTACTCTGACTCCCAGTTATACTTAAAGCAGTGTGAAACAGAGTCTCCTGTCAATTTCCCAAAAGTTTGGAGCTAAGCGGAGTTTAGGCTGACATTCAACTCCAAATGGTAGAGTCTCAGTGAGAGAGGATTTACTGCAGCCAATTCCTCAGTTTCAGGGCTGATGTGCTTTTCTTCAGAGGGAGCATATTGCCAGGTAGACATTCCCTGACTCCTTCTTCTAGCTATTGAATTTACATTTCTGTGTACTCTGTTAAGTGTATATCTATGATGGCTTTTTTTTTTAATAGAGAAAACTAAAGACAGTTCATTAATGAACTAAATTTCATTAAATTATACATGAGTCACAGCTCAATGTTTGGAGAAGCACGAATAAAGAAGTCCTTTTCCATGTTCTGAGTTGTTAAAAGGGGGAAATTCTCTACAACTTTCATAAGACTGACTTTGAGAGGTGGCTTTATCTGTAGCCGTTCCGGATGAACTTTGTTGTAACTGGCAGGAAATAATTCCATATCCACATTGTTATCTCAGGTCTCCAAGACACCTTGTCAGCAGGCTGGGCTCCTTGTGGATACTGGCACTGCTGAAGAACTCGAGCCCAGCAGGACTCGCATACTCTACTTTACCATTATGAGATCAGAACTTCTTTCTGCTGCCTGTAGTTTCTGTTCCAAATAGTCTGCTCCTAGGTGACTTAAATAGATTGTCTTTCCCTTGAAATGAATTCAAATGGATCAAGGGAGCTGTGCCCCAGACTGGAAAAGCATAAATGTGCTCACATGGACACGTGCACTCAGTCACAGGGCTGCTCTGGAAAAATGAAGATTAAAATAATGACAGTCTAGATAGGACTGAAAATACTCTAGGCTTCTAATATATCAGTTCCCAGTTATTCAGTTATCTGGGATATACAACAAAATAAAGAATGGAGAAACTGAGATTTTTGAACCTCCTGAGGTTTAATTACTGAGAAGTGGTTCCTTCTGCACCTGGAAGGAATCATGCTGTGCATCAGTGCAGGCTGGCACTGAGCTGTCCCTGTAGGACCCACTGCAAAAATGGGGGCTTACAGTGAACACCAGCTTTGGTGCAATCCAACCATTGCTCTCATCACAGATGGGCAAAGTACATCCAGAGTTGCATTTGGAGTAGTATTGCAAGATGTTACAGTGAATGATTGTTGCCCTTTGCACTAATGGCACGGGGTCTAGTTTGGGATTTCCAGTTCAAGAGAAATACAAAGAAACTGGAGAGGAGACTGTGGTGGGTTGTGAGATGGTCAGGATGTGGAGTACAAGTTCTGAGAGAACCCAGCAAAGGAGCTGGGCTGATTTTTGTGGGTGAAGAGGCCATAGCTACAGCAAGGACAGTTACACAGATGGTGACCGTGGTCTTGTTCATAAGCTAAAACGGCATAGGAAGGGGCAATGGCTATAGCTATGGTTTTGGAAGTTGGGCTGGATATTATGTTGGTGTTTCCAAGGAGGGTGAGCGTCCCTGGCACAGACCTTGGGGTGTGAGGGACCCGTGGCACTGGGTGGTTTCAAACCGTGGCTGCACAAAGCCACAGCTGTTCTGACTAGCACTGGTGCCAAGAGGTTGCACTGCAGAAATGCAGAGGTCCACTTCTGTGCTGCTCAGTTCAAATGGGGGTTTTGATACAAGGAGTTAAGTGGCAATGAATATTTCAGGGGACAGATCTTTCTGTTGATTCTCATCAAGGATTTCTCCTCTCTCAGGTACGATCTCTGCATCACATCACTGAATGGTGCTCTGTACACCATAGGAGGGGAAGCTTTTCGATTTGATGTGGAAACAGATGAGTGGACCCACGTGGACGAAGAATGCTTGACCCAGAAATTCTTCATGGGATGCTGCACTGTGAATGGACAAATTTATCTGCTTGGGCAGAGAAAGGGTAACAGTGCCCTCCCCATTGTCGTCCTCTTTGATCCCTATGTTGATATGTGCCAGGTCATAGACAACAAGCTCCCGTGCCCCCTTCCTATTCATGGTTGTGTCTCTGTGCGAAGGTTTGATACGTAGGCCAAGTGATGTCAGACCTGGGATAACCACGAAGGAAAATTCATGTGCCTTAGAGCCAATGGGAACTGGGTTGTATCAAATTTGGTTTGTGAAATGCCTTAAATTTTGAAAAGAGATCTCTTTCCTTCCTGGCTTTGTCTCTTTTTTTTCTACCTGGTGATTGATATTTAAGAAAAACTGAAAGCTTTGCAATTGCACGTGAGTTGGAAATAGCAGTCAGTCTTAAAGGCACATAAACTCCTCAAGCTACACAAAGGGCTGCTCTGTGCTCCAACTCCTCTGCTTCCCTGTGTACAGTTGGGAGAGACAGGAAAGTCATTGAATCAGATATAAAATTAAAAACTGTAGATGTAAAGCAATAAATGTGTGTCAAGCGAATCTTCAGCAGTACATCTGGGCTTGTATTACTGCAGGACAAATTTAAAAGCAAAGCAAAAACACAACTGCATCAAAGCAAAAACACAAAAGCAAAGCAAAAACACAACTGCAGCCAAGCCATAAGACGTATCATCAGAAAGTATCATTTTAGCTTCAAATAATCTTCCCATGTTCTGTCAAATGGTTAAAATTACCTTTATTCGAGCCTGGAGAGCCCCACAGAAGGAGGGAGGCTACTCTGGGTTTGTGTGTTTGGGAATGTGATGATAACCACTCACCAATGGGGCACTCAGAATCCCACTTCCCTCTCCTTAGTCCCCTTTGGGTTCATTGCTCTGCAGCCCCAGCATAAAAATGCCCTTTCCATCCCAGTGGCTGAATTGGGGTGCAGGCAGCAGGGACAAGCAAGTACCTTTCATTAAAGGCTCCTTTCTTCAGTGTGGCGCAGCAATGTTGAAATGCTCTTTCATTTTCCCTAACATGTAAAATGTGTCAGATGCCATGGAAGCCTATTCAAAGCCTAGATAGAAAACAGCCTTAAAGACAGCATTTGTAAGTTTCTGATTATTTTCTGTAGACTAAATATGAATAGATTTATGTGCCCTCTGAAGCATCCAAGCCTTTGTGTTATTGGTGATATCAGATCTGTGGCAGGTCTCTGACCAGACTTTCTGATTGATATATGAACTGAGATTGCTGAGACTCAAAAAAACAATGCATCAGTAGCAATTAAGGTAAACCACTCTTTGGTTCAGGTGCAATTCATTCCTATACAGACTTCAAGTCTTACGTTCTTTCACAAATTCGTTACAAAGTGAATGGTTATCCAAACTGGAGAAAACCTGTTTTAATTCCAGCAGAATTAATACACTCCTATGGAATGTTCCCATTCAGACTAATTTACAATCTCTGGCAGAAAAGCTTGCATTTAGAAGAGTTGCAGTTGCTTTCCACTCAGGAGCATTATCCCAAGGTACATATTCAGTTAAGCAAAACCTTTTAGACACGATCTGTTTCACACCATTCCCACAGCATACACAGCAACCAGCAGCTGGCTGGGCCTTGGCTATGGGAACAGTCCATTCTTGCCCCAAAGCCTGGCCAATTTAGACTACAAAACTGAAAACTTATTTGGAGGTTAAAGCAGGAGCTGTTCCCATGCAACTGTTCTCATGAGGTGGCAAGCAACAGCTGTTGGTGTCTTCCAAAATTACAAGTTGGTTAAATGTTCGACAGTTTCCAGTAAGTTTGGCTGACAGATCATTGTTCCCAGATAAGTGACCACAGAATAGTAGTAAAGCAATGCTCCCAACCGAAGAAGTGAAGAAAACATCTCCTAAAGTTACTTACTGCCTGGAAATGACATGATGAAATCTAAGAGGTCTGCTCCAAAAGTAATGCCTCCTGCTTTATGATGTCAGCCCATGTCAGAAGCAGACGTCAGAGGGACGGCAGTAGGGGCTGAACCTTCCCACCAATATGCCATTACATTTTGCTGCTGTGTAACAGATGGCAGCAGAGGGGAGCTCTGACAGGATGGGTCTGACATGGGAGCACGGATGAAGCAAAGGGACGTCATTGAATTCCTCCATGCAAAACAAATGGCACCCAATGACATCCATTGATGCTTACTGAACAGTTATGGAGACCAGCTGGTGCAGTGTGGTGCATTTCAGCAGTGGGTCAGTGGGTCACCTCCGATGGTGAAGATCTGAGTGCAGCACGCAGCTCCCGTTCATCACTGATGAAAATGCACAGCTAATGGTGGAGACTGTGTTAAGAAATAGCATTTTGTAGCTGACAATTTGCTCTATCAAATAGCATTACTGTGCTCTTTGTATCTGTTATAGTTTCCGTGGAAGTAAATAGGAAGCATTACTTTCGGAGCAGCCAATGTAGATGTCAGACGGTGCTTTGTGTTGTACCACTGTAGAGGGGTCTATGAGTCAGTCTGGCCTCTTCCCCTGGGTCCTATTCAGCCTCTGTACTTTTAAGACTCTCTGGCTCTCAGTGTTTGATAACGAACTCGCGCTACTCGTTCTTGGTCACATCCTCTGCTTCGCTCCCATCGCTTTCCTCAGTGTCACTTCTTGCATCTTTTTTTTTCTGTAGGAAAGAAAGATGATTTAAATGAGCTGCAGAACCTCTGCCGTGCTACGTCAGATAGTCTTGCTTTCCTTCAGAGCACTGATGAAGTAACCTGAGAGGTGTAATAAAAGTAATAGGTGAGCGCAGGTCCTCAATACCAGTGTGGTAATTGTCCCTGTCTTTGGAAGGCTGAAACAGTCAAGTGTTTCTGTAACATCTGAATGCACTTTTTGGTGCATTAATAAAACAAGTGTTATTAATATAATGACTACAGAAACTGCTGGATGCGATGAATGGCACAGAGTGGGCTGGCCCTTAAAGGAGCTGAGCCAAACACAAAGAGAGAGCTTAGACCTCACATAGGTAAACTGAAGGTGGAACTTCTCTCTCATTGCTTTGTGAGTACATAGTCTAGTTTGGATTTTATATATTGATATATACACTCACAAATGCATGTACCTGTATTTAGGGTCATAGGGTAAGTCGTATTGAAAAGGGACATCAGGTGATCGTGTAGTCCAACCTCTTCGTCAAAGTGTGCTCAGCTCTGATGTCAAATCAAGCTTCTCAGGAAGAAGGGCACTGCACTGCCTCACGGAATCACTCAGCACCACAGCATTGCAGGGGTTGGAAGGGACCTCAAGAGATCATTGGGTCCAACCCCCTGCTAAAGCAGTTCCCTACAATAGGTGACACAGGTAGGCATCCAGATGGGTCTTGAATATCTCCATAGGAGACTCCACCACCTCTATGGGCAGCCTGTTCCTGTGCTGCATCACCCTTACCATAAAGAAGTTCTTTCACATGGGTAGTATGGAACTTCCTATGTTCAAGTTTTAGGCCATTACTCCTTGTCCTGTCACCGTGCACCACTGAGAAGAGCCTGGCCTCATCCCTTGCCTCCCACCTCCCTTCAGACATGTACAAACATTTATGAGATCTCCCCCTCAGTTTTCTTTTCCCTAGACTGCACAGAGCCATGTTACTCAGCCTTTCCTCATACAGGAGATGCTCCTGGTCCTTTATCATCTCTGTGGCCCTCTGATGGACTCCTAGGAGATCCCTGTCTGTTTTGACTGGGGAGCCCAGAACTGGACACAGTATTCTGTGCCCTCCTCAGGGCAGAGCAGAGAGGACCACCTCCCTTGCCCTGCTGGCCATGCTTAGTGCAGTACATCCCAGTAGGTCATACTCCACTCCCTGAGCAACTTCTGCTGCTGCTTTACTGCCCACACCATGAAGAAGTTTTTCTTCATATGTAGATCGAAATGGGCATTTCAGCTTTTGTCTATTGTTTCTTGTTCTCCCATTGTTCATCACTAAGAAGAACCTGGCTCCTCCTCCTTAAAAGCTTCCCTCTAGATGCTGGAAGGCTTTTAGTAGCTTCTCCTAAAGCCTACCGAGCCCATTTCCCTCAGCTCCTCCTCACAGATCATGTACTTCAGCCCCTCACTGTCTTGGTGGCAGTTTGCTGGATGTCTGCGTATTGTTGTTACTTTCCTGTATTGCACTGGATGACCCAAATCTGGACACAGCAGATGAGGTGCCACGCTATTTGCTGGCTATGCTTCTTGTCACATAGCCCAGGACTGTCTTGGCTTTCTTTGCCGCCAGAGCCCACACTTGGTTTGTGTCCATCTCCAAAACACAGAGGTCTTTTTCTGCCCCAGAGCCCTATTGTGTTCTCGCAGAGGATTCTTCCTCACCAGGTGGAGGATTTCTGATTTTTCCTTGTTGACCTCCTTGGGGTTCCCAACAGCCAAATACTCCACCTTCCTTGAGCCGCCGCAGGTAGCAGCAGTGCTCTTGAACACACTGACTCCGCCTCATTTTGCCATCATACGCAAACTAGATGAGAGTGTGCTGTGTTTCATCCTTCAGAGAAACTATTTTTTCTCTTTTTAAAGAGGGTGCAGCTCAGCGTAAGCTGAAGGCATAACACCAGCAAACAAAATACCCAAGAAGGGAACTGCTTCCCTCATCTTCACCATCAAAGGTGCCCATATAACCCTCAGCACGTGACTTCAGTTCTGAAGCTCTTGGGCTGTTTGGCTGGGCAGTCCCTTTTCTCCCACCCTTTCTTTGCAGGTGTGCAGAACCATGCTGGATCTCGTGGTCATGGAGGAGAAAAAGATTTTTCTTACCGCGCCATACAGGATGACACCAAAGGTCATCCGGAGGATTAGAAAGGACCAGAAAATGTGCAACAACTGCAGGATTATCAGGAAGGCGTTTATCAGGCAGCTTAGGAAGAACATCTCAAATTTTGTCACATAGTAATAGTATGTGCTGTGGGAGAGAGAGAGAAACAAATGAGGAGACAAGACTCCAGCAGGCTTACAAGGGTCAAGAATCTTTCTGGACAGATGTTTGTCTCCCGGGTCCCCTGGGCAGAGTTGAGCTGTGCTAAGACTGGGAAATCATGCTTCACTTTGGTGCCTTCTTGCTCTGCCCAAGGAAGGGACTCTACCAGCTCTAGCAAGCACGGCCCAGGTCCCAAAGGACATGCAGTGATTCTTAAAATTGCCAACCATCCCACAGTGTTCAGACAGGCTGCTGGTTGGAAACCTGCAATGCCCTCCAGGAGCAGCAGGCAGTGCTTCTCCCTGTGTTGGAGCTGGAGCTGGGTGTCTGACATCCCAGCATGGGACACAGCCACAGCCTGGGGACGAAGGGCAGTTTGTGACTCAAGGTTAATTTATAGCTAACAACCCTCAGCTTTCCTCCTCAGTTCTAGCTGGATTCATCTTCGAGCTTACCTGGAATGTTCTGTTCATTAAAACATAACTCACATTAGTGGGAAAATGACAAGGCGGGAGCTGATGAACACCACAGCGAAAACTATAAAGACAGCTTCACAGACCCGCTTCCATTTCATGTAATGGAGAACCTTGGCCAGCTGTAGAGAGACAAAGAGCCATATATCCCATGTGCCAGCGTGCTCCTTCTCCCATCCCTCTCCTGCAGGTCTGCAGGGATTTCCATGAGCTGACTGGTTATCAGATTAGTTGGTTGATGTCCCAGTTTGCACTCACTCACTTTCCCCCAGGAGAACTAAATCTGATGCTTCCTGGTCCTCCCACCACACAAATCACGTGTAGCAATGCACTACTGACAGATGTGAGCATGGAACTGCATTTCTGAGCGAGGGGAACTCACCTCTAGAAGGTAATCAGAGGCGTCATGGACCAGCATGATCATCACACCAAGCCGTAACAGGTTGGCACAGTAGGATACAAAGATCAGAGTGATGGTGGCAATGTGGTGGATGATCTGTTCCTTGAAGTCCTGTAAGGAGAAGACAGAGTGTCTTGACCTGGCAGCAGCTGTTTGTGGATGGTGCTGCCTTGTTGGATGTGGAAAACACCTCCACAAAGCATCACCCCTTAATGCTCCTTACTTTCCTCCTATGCTGTACATGGGCTCACCCTTCCATGTACTGAAGAGCTGTGTGTGATAACAGTAGCTGCCTTTGGCCCGGGGCAGGACCTGCTCAGTAACCACACTGGAGGCAGTGCCTGGACTCCCCAGCACTGCCCGTGGAGAGGAACCAATGGAGGCGGATGGAGATGCTGCAGGTGGGGAACATGCCTTCCCGTGTGGAAACAGAGAACTCTGCAGCAAGGACAAGCCTATATGTGCAAAGGTAGTCATAGAATTGAGTTGGGAGGGATCATTGAGGTCATCTAGCCTAAACCTCTTGTAGTAAACAGGGCCACCTACAGCTCGGTCAGAGTGCTCAGAGCCCTGTCCCGCATGGGGTAAAAAAGCAGGAGCCCTCAGTGCTCTGTGGAGGTCATGAGATGTCCAGCTCCAGCTCTGGCCCATATGGCAGCTTCCTGCTACTTCTGGGAGGCACTGCAGCTTTCCAGCCAGCAGCCTGTCTGCAAACACTGTGGGATGGTTGGCAATTTTAAGTCACTGCAAGTCACTGACCTGCTTGCTAGAGCTGGGTAGAGTCCATTTCTGGGGCAGAGCAAGAAAATGTAATTGTCAAATTAATTGCAAACTGTGCAGCCTACACTGCAGGCCACAGCACTGTGCCCACCCAGTGGTTGCCACTTGGCTGGGCACACAGTCTTTGTGTCAGCCACAGCACTCCCCTGGCCTTGCGGGCAGAAAGGCAAAGCTGCTGTAGAGTGAGGCTCAGGGGAGGGAGGAGGGCTGCAGAACTGAGTGTGCCCTCACTCAGATGCTGCCTCCAGGGCTGGGGATTTTCTGGGCATTCCCAGGAGGCTGAGTGGTGCCAATGCAGTGGTTTGTAGTTGTGCTGCTGCCACTTACCTTCCTCTTCACATCGAAGGGCAGGGTGACGACCAGTGAGCAGTAGAAGGAGAGCTCCAGCAGGTAGAACCAGCCCAGCGTGGGTAGGAGAGGCTGTGACACAAGCAAAAGGCAGCATGACAACCCTTGCTTAGCTCTGGGGGACAGGAAAGGACAAGGCTCTTCCCAGGTAAGCGCATTCATTCAGACTGCATTTGGGGCAGGGCTGTCATATCTACATTTCCCCATCCCCTGTGGCTGAACTGTTTGCTGCTGTGCTGGCTGAGGGCAGGACAAGTCCCTGATCATCACAGAGGAACTGAGAGGAGCCAGGTTCACCCACTGAAATTTCAGTCCCCATTCCTCTTTAAGAATTCAAGGGTTGTCCTGACTGCCTGGTCCCTTTGTGGCCCCACATGTGGAGCTGCTTCCTGCCAGGCTTGTATTACAGAGAAACTCATAGAGAGGAAGTGGCTGCTCAGGGCAGAGGCAGGACAGCCTCCTGCTGCTCCTCCATACGCACCGCCTGCAGAGAGCTGGTCAAGAAGACAGCCAGGTTTTCACTGTGGTTCATGGTGCGAGGGTGAGAGGCAGCATGCGTGGTTAGAAACAAGAGGTGGACCTAAGGGGAAACTTGGTCCTCATGACCATTTTCAAACAACAGGACAGGTTGCCTGGGGACACTGTGCTGTTTCCATCCCTTAAGGTCTTCAAAACCAGACTGGAGAAAGACCTGCTCTGACAACCTGCTCCTGCTCACAGCTGACAAGAAACCTCCTTCCAACCTGAGTTATCCCACAGACTTGCAGCTCACCTGTTGTGGATATCTCAGCCAGCACACGGTGTGATCCCAAACCCATGGCTTCTGCACAAAGAGAAGGCAGCAGTAAGAGTCCATATCCCTAAGAATGTACATCAAAAGCATGAAAAAGCACTTCAGTAAGCAGATGGTGTCAGAGTGCTTGTGGTACAGCCAATCTGCCCTGACCTTTGCAAAAGTGAATGGTAGTTGTCAATGGTGAATGTTTCACCAAAAGTGATGATACCCAGCGGGCAGTGGGTGCAGCCAGGATGAAGAAAAGTGTGGTGACACCACAGCCACATAGCCAGGCTCATATCTGGAGAAGGGGGCTGTTCTGCTGGATGTGGTTTGGGAATGGTTCTGTGCCATGTCCCTGAATTTGTCCTTCTTTGACTCTGAAACTGTGGTCCAAACCCATAGTCATGGCCACACATCATCTATGGGTTCCTTGGAGCAGCCCGGAAGCATCAAACTTATTTTCCATGAATGAGGAACACCTGGAAGGTGTCACCACACAGTGTTTCCCAGCTGACATACTTACATCGTATATGAGAGCCACCCCAGAGAAGAATGATGTGAAATAGAATGTGAATCTCCAGCTAAAACAGAAAGAAACAAAGGGGGAATTATAACTCCCTCTGGAGCTTGGATGCCTCCCCAGGCTTTGCCATCACATCCAGCACCCGACTGGAAAGCAGCAAAATGGGTGTAGTTAGGCACAAGGGCTGGAGAGCAGAAGCAGCTGGAGAAGGAATAGGTGTGGGCAGATGGATGTGGGATCCCACCCTCCCAGGTGCTCTCCCACCAGCTGAGAAGCCCACAGGGGTTTTGTTTGGACACAGATTTGCAGCAGCTCAGCTCTGTTTGCATGTGCAGCAATGTGCTGGTAAGGCAGTGGGGTACCCACAGCTCACCTGGGTTCTACTGTGCCCAAATCCCAGACGTATGCTGCCAGCACTAAGTGGGAATCAGCATCACTCCCGAGGTGCCTCTACCTGCCTCCTTTTGTGATGTGGGAACAGGATTCAAGCACTGAGAAACGTTGTTTTCAGAGAACGAGGAACAGAGGATCTTGTGCCTGATTGGAGCCTCTTTGTACATACAGTTTAAAGCCTCAAGCTGAGATCCCACTTTTCATCTGGACACTCCTCTGTCCTTTCTGATTCCATATATTATTGCAGTATGCCTTAGGATAATAAAGGGTGAGAGGGAATGGCCCGAAGTTACACCAGGGAAGATTCAGATTGGATGTTGGGAAAAATTCCTTCTCCAAAATAGTGGTCAGGCGCTGGAATGAGCTGCCCAAGGAGTGGGGGGGTCACCATCCCTGGAGGTGTTCAAGGGTCACAGAATCACAGTATCACATAGAATTGTAGGGGTTGGAAGGGACCTCCTGAGATCATCGAGTCCAACCCCCTGCCAAAGCAGTTCCCTACACCAGGTCGCACAGGTCGGCATCCAGGTAGGTCTTGAACATCTCCAGAGAAGGAGACTCCACCACCTCCCTGGGCAGCCTGTTCCAGTGCTCCTCACCTCACTGTAAAGCAGTTCCTTCGCACATTGGTGCAGAACTTCCTATGCTCCAGTTTCCGGCCGTTTCCCCTTGTTCTGTCTCCACTCACCACTGAAAAGAGTCCGGCCTCGCCACTCTGCCCCCCACACCTTAGATATTTATAGACCTAGATCAGGTCCCCTCTCAGCCTTCTTTTCTCAAGGCTGAACAGACCCAGTTCACTCAGCCTTTCCTCATAGCAGAGATGCTCCAGGCCCTTCACCATCTTGGTGGCCCTCCGCTGGACTCTTTCCAAGAGATCCCTGTCTGTTTTGTACTGGGGAGCCCAGAACTGGACCTGGGTCGTGTAGATGCTGCACTGAAGGACATGGTGCAGTGGGAAATATTGCTGGTAGGTGGTCAGCTGGACTGGATGATCTTGGAGGTCTTTTCCAACCTTGGTGATTCTATGATTGCAGTATCACAGAACTGCAGGGGTGGAAAAGACCTCAAGAGATCATCGAGTCCAACCCCCTGCTAAAGCAGTTCCCTAAATAGCTTGCACAGGTCAGCCTCCAATTGGTCTTGATTATCTCCATAGAAGGAGACTTCACAACTTCATATAAGAGTGGAAAGTACAACGTGTGCTGCCATGCAGCTCGCTGTTGGAGGCTCCCATCCCCACGCTGGCCCACCTACCTCGCCTCACAGAATCTCTTCGTAAGCCTGGGATGGTCCTGGGCCCGCCGCTGCCGGAACCAGCTCTGCACTGTTCTGACTGGCAGGCCGCTTTGCTTGGCCACTGAAATCAGGTCCTCCTGCAGAACAGATGGGGAAAGCAGCGCCTCGCCTCCCTGACTCTTTCTGTCTCCATGTGGGGGCAGGGGCTGCTTCTGCCCCTCGGGGTCGGTGCTTCCCCAGAGACCGCCTCTCTTTGGGAAAGAACTGCATCTGCTGTGCTTGCACTGCTGACCTCCCGCATCACTTTGGCCATCCTAAAACTCCATGCAGAAATATGTAAACCCAGGTTTGGAGCTTAGCACCGGCTCTCTCTGTCCAACTTTTCCAGCTGTGGGACTCAGTGCCTGCTCTGAAAGCCTAACTACAATTTTTTCACCTCTGAAGTGTGTTTGACAGATGATTATCAGCTGTGGGTTGCAAAGGAAGAGAAAATAAGCTTTGTCTGTGATGTGAAAGAAACATACTAGCTCACTCAGTAACATCAGGGGGAACATCCAATTGCTTGAGCAACAAACAGTCAAAATTAATTTGACAAAGCTTCATACAAATTTAAGTCAATCATTATTTTGTAGAGTCAGGAGTGCTTCACTGTGAGCAATGATCCGAAGGACTCTGCTAAAGATAAGAAGCCTTATCCACAGGATCTGCCCACCGTGGGGGATGGCTGCTTTGCTGGGAAAGCAGACTGCTCCCAGCTATCTGCTCGATCTGACACACACCAGACGGGTGGTGCTGGGGCTGTGGCTGCTGAATGCATTGGTGGTGAAATATCTGCTTCTTCACCAGAATGGTGGTTGGCAATGGGGCAAGGAGGTGTTGGTTGCCTGGGCTCTCAGCACAGGGGCACTCACCTCCTTTGGGGTCCTGCCCAGCAGCCTGTAGAAGCCTTCCAGTGTGGCACTGGGCTGAGCTTTGGGCCTCTGCTTGTCTCTCACTCCCAGCCTCCTGCCCAGGGGCAGAGCTATGGTTCTACGAGAGGAAAGAGAATTCAGAGCGGAGAGGATGTGATGCCCTCTGCCATCAAAGTGGTGACAACAATAAGGAATATTTGTATCGAGGCCACTTTCTTCTGATATTTTTATCAGCCATCTTGATGAGGAAATTGAGTGCACCCTCAGGAGGTGTGTGGGTGACATCAAGTCAGGTGGGAGTGTTGATCTGCCTGAGGGCAGGGTGGCTCTGCAGAGGGATCTGGATAGGCTGGATCGAAGGGCCATCAGAGAGGGCTCACGTTCCAGCTGAGGGCATGTTTGCTGAGCACAGCCTTCCCACTCCACAGGTACTGAAGCCCTGCTCTGCCTGGCTGGACGGCTGCATGTCTGCCCAACAATCTGCCCCACTCTCACTGATAATTCCTTGATTTCCCCCCAGTGTCAGTCTCTCATTTTGGAACAGGTGCCCAAAGCCCAGTCTGAATCCATATCCTAAACTCAGCCACACGGATCTGCATCGTTCCCATCCAAAAGCCCGGAGATGGCTGTCAGCTCACAGGCTCTGCTTGGAAGGACCATTTCCCTCCATCAAGGTGGAATGCCCATCGCTGAGGCACTGCTGTACCTCAACCCTGCACGAACTGGGGAGCTCTGGTGCCAGGACAGGGGAGGGCAGAGCTGTGGAGGAGGAAGGAGTGGTTTGAACAGGACAGTCCCACAGCAGGCTGTGGGAGCCACAGCTGTCCTCTCCCTCTTCCTCTGTGCTGAGAGTAGGGACTTGCATAGCGTCCTTGGGAGTATCCTCTAAGACCAGGCTGACCCCTGGCTCTGCAGTGGCTTCCAGCCCTGCTGTACCCAGCAAATGCCTTGTTCTGTGTTGCACACTCCCAGCTGGTCTCTCTGCAGAGCCCAGTCCCCTCTCTCCAGAGGGGCTCTCCACACATGGCTGAGGTGCAGCTGAGTGATGGACTTGTCATTGCTGCCACACAAATGCTTAATGCCACAAAATGCAGAGAGATTCAGTATTTCTGGGAGCAAACCCCTGCCAGCTTTATTGTGGTTAGGAGATGGGTAAGGGTAAGTCCATAGCAACCCTGCACAGACACTGTTGACAACAAGCACAGAAGAAACTGGATTTGTGGCACCCACCTTTCAAATCCGCATCGGATAACGATCAGGAGCAGAGCACCGGGGATGCAGAGCCAGAGGTCCTGAGGCTTTGGGTAGTGTGTGTCTGCAGACTCCTTCATGTCTTCCCAGGTGGCTCCGGTTGGCAGCCAGTGCTGGTGGTGCCAGAGCTCCTCCAACAGTCCCATCCTGGTCAAGGTGGTGGACAAAGACAGCAGAGGCTCTGGGACGCAGCAGGGAGATGTAAAACTCGCTCTTGAATCAGGACTGCCGGCGCTCCGGGACACCCAGCCCAGCAGCTCGTTGCTCACACTCCGCGCCGCACACTCGATCCCATGAGTATGACTTCCAACACCACTTGTCCTGACCTGCCTGCGAGCTTGGAGGTGGGGTGAGATGTCTTGGTACAAGAAAATAATTCTGTGGGTGTTAAGGAGGTGGATATCTTCAGTTGTACTCCATCACACGGATTACGAGTCCCTTCCTGGTGACAGTGTCAGAAGGGACATCTCTTGCTCCCATTTTCTACCAGCCTTTCTCTTCCCAAGCTGCAAAGCCATTGCCTGTTAGACCACCACCCATTCATTGGGCATCTCTAACAAGTCATAGCTGTGAAAAATCTATTGGTTTCTCACAGAACCTCAGGTGTTTCTTCGGACCTCTGCCTAGGAGTCTTTCTGAACACCTTTGCAAAGCACTACCAGCAGGTTCTCTCCTCTGCATAAACTTGTTGACTCTTTGGGAGAACTCTGGCAGAGAAAGACACGATTTCCTCACACACAACACATGGGAGCTCTTTCCCACAACGTAATGTTCACACACGTTTCCAGTAACTCATGGTACGTTGTGCCAATCTGCTCGGGCCAGATGTCAGCAGCTCCTCACATTTCCACCTGGGACTTCCATCAGTTTCTGACACCACCATGGTTTGAAACAACAGCGACCCTGCTCAGTTGGTAACTGAACTCTTTATTGTGTCAGCTCCCTCTTGGCTCTTGGGTGAATACCACCCAGGCTGAAGGTTTGCTGTTATTCCATTGCTGTTTCTTATAGAACCCCTTCATGCCCATCATTTGGTGGGATGCAGTCTCAGCAAGAAGACAGCTGATGTGGACACTGCCTGCTTCCAAGTAGGGAAGCCTTATGCAGGCAGCAACAGGCAGCTCCAGCCTGATCCCTTCTCAGCCCTTTTATTTTAAGTCTCCTATAGTTTTCCCAGTGTTTTTCAGAGCAGATTACTGCTGCCCTTTGTTTCTCAGTGTATTTCCTGGTATGTCCAGATCAATCTGCCAAGCTTACGAGTCCTTTCCTTGTTTAGACATGACTTCAGCTTTCTGCTGTTTCTTAGGGACGCCCCTGCCTGCAGGCACTGTCTGTTGCACACGTGCAGATGAGAAAAGCAATGTTGTTTGAAGTGCAGTCATCCAGTAAAGGCTCCCTTGGGCATACGTGTCTGAATCAAGAAACACAGTGGATGCACTTCTCCCATGTTTCCAGTGCGTGCTTTAAAAACACAACCCCAAGCAGTGCCCACTGGAGCCAGCAGCTCGGTGCCAGCTGCCAGCCCTGGGGCCCAGCTGTTCCAGTCTCCAGCTCAGCACTGCACAGCTGCCTAAAGACACCAGGAGAGGTTCTCTTTCTCACAGCTCACCTGGAGCTGGACATTCCATCTCCCCTGCAGCTTGATGACACTGCTTGGCGCACACATGGTGCGGTGCACTCCTTTGTTGCACACAGGGCTGATAAGGATCAATTGCAAAGAGATTCTGCTGTTGCACCCGGAGCTCCATTCGCTCTGCTGGGTTACTTTAGCAGATGTGACACAGAGTTTTGCTGCATGTTTTTACAGCAGCTTCTCTGTTTTGAGGTCTGTGATGCTCCAAGAGGAACTGCGTCCATGGGTGGTGATAAAGGGAGTTGATGCAATGAATTCAGAAATACCAATGCAGCACTCACAAACTTCCTGACACCAGAGCAGACATAGAGCGAATGTGGAGCCATTGTGGGGAGAAAACAGCACACAGAGCTTCGCTGAGCCATAGCAATTTGATGGCAAGAAAAATTCTGATTCACCACTGCCATGCTCAGTTACTCAGTTGAAGTGTCCTAATTCAGCCCCCAAGAGCCCTCCCAAATCCTTGATGCATCCTTTCACAGTGATCAGATCAGCCTTACAATGAGCCTGGGCAGAGCATTCTGCTCCTCAGATGTGTTGTGATTTTACAGCATCAATCCTTGCCACCCTTCTGAAACCTCACGACAAAGAAGACTCCAGATGCATTTCCCTTCCCACGTCCCCACAGCTCCAAATCACCCTCCAGGCTGTGGACTCCCATTGCTCTGTCACTGTCACGTCACCTGGACTGCCTCTAGATTTAACACAGGGGTGCCCCAAACTGCTTCAGGGCCAAATGAAGCTTCACCAAGCAGGACACAAAGGAGGCAGCTGCTGCTCTTTTCTGGCCGGCCTGATACGGCTGAATGCTCTGCAGCATCACCTCCATGCACGCTGAGTGTTCTACAGCCCTGGCAACAGCACCCAGACGTGTCACCAACCAGCCTGGTCACCTCCTGAGAGTCCAAGAAGTAGAAAAGAGCCCAGAGAGCCAAACCGTTCAAAAGTAATTTACAAAGAACTGTTACATTCAGTAGTACAAAATGATACATAACCATTCCTCCTGAGCTCACTGCCTGCAGAGGAGTGGCAAGATTGCACATGTGGATTACAGAAACATGACCGTATACAGAAATTGTACTCTGAACTCTAAATTACCCCAACATCCAGAGAGAAGCTATCTTCAACAAACATGGATTTAATGATCCGCATGAAATGATGATGCAGGAAGAGATGCTCTGCTCTGAGTATGTCACTGCCCTGGAATCAATCACCTGTGCTGGAACCACTTTTCCCTCTGAAGTTATCCAATATATTTTGATTGAAACCTAAGACCAAAGGCTAAAATCAAAGCTTCACCAGTCATATTTCAGGTGAACTTGGTGAGCTGCTGAAAACCCTCATCCTACTAGACTGTCATTTGCCTCTTAACTTTATAAATGTGCATCACCTCCTAGAATTGGGCATTTCCTTGGTCCGTGTCCATCAGTTAGCATTGGGCCTTGCCAGGCACAGACAGGGAAGCGTCTGCATGGCCTGCGCAGGCTAAGTCCCTGCTATTGTAACAGCAAATCTGTTAGTAATGTGGTTTCATAGTTTAATAGATCTATAAGACAGAAATCTGTGCCATACCTATTTAACTCTCCTAAGGCATTACAGAATCAAAAGTCTAAAACTACACAGGATATAAGATACAAAACGTCTAAAGGAATGAATCAGAATTGCATCATGACTTCACTGCCTACTGCTTTAAACTCCCAACACATCTAGGCAGCGGCCCCAGAATTAGAAGCCTAAATTAAAGCATTGTGCCATGAAGTTCAGCAGATCTTCTCTGATTCTTCTCCCTCTGAGAACAGGGGTGTTCCATTCCCTTCTTACCACAAGCTGACTGCAAATATCTCCCACTGTGCCAATCATCCTACATAAAAACATGAGCACTTGATCAGTGTTGTCTTCTAGAATATCAATTTCCTTGTCCCCTCTCTTCTCCTGAAATTGGTACTTTCCAAGATGGGAGTCATTATCTGACAGCTGAGACACAACTGCTTGGATTTTCTAGCCCCTACAACCATGACTGCGGTAGGAACTCTCTTCATTACAGCCTTTGGAGTTCCCCCCCTTTGAGGCAACAGTGCTGACAAGAGAAGGGACTGAGATCCATACGTTACAAAACCAGTCACATGGCACACAGCAGCATTTCCTGTACGAAAATGTTTTCTCCTGTATCTTTCCAAAGCTTTCATACCACTATACACAGTTTCAATGTTACGAGTACGTATGGGGCACCTCTGCTCTTGAAGGAGGTGTCCCTGTGTTAAGGTTTAGAGTTTCACACTTGCTGTCCATAGTCATTAGTGGCAGTGGGCTTTGCCTTCCAGAGGCCGTTCCAAATAGATTCCTATCAAACAGCATTAGGCAGTTAAGAGGTGACATTGTCCAACATCATCCACTGTTCTGAGTGTTTTTCAAGATCAACATGTTTAACACCTGCTGTGATATTGTCTAATTCAAGTCAAACCACTTGGATCCCCTTCTATTTGCCTCAAGGCTACAAAATATAGAAAACTTATGTTGAAGAAAGACCAAAAACTCCCCTCAGATATCACTGACTGTACAGAAGAATGAATTAAGTTATGCTGGCTGAGCCACAGGCTGAAACTGCTCCTTCAGCCACCTGCCTGCAGCATGCATTTCTGCAGTGTGCTTTTAGCTTTAGCTCACCTTTGCAAACAGTTTGATTTCTGTCCCAATTAAATCTTAACTGTGACCCTGATATTCATTATACAAACAGGTTGAAGCAGCCCCAAATCACAACTGCCCAGGAGTGAGGACAGCCGTGTCAGAGTGAAGAGATCCACACTGCTGCTTTGGGCATCACCGTGCAGAAGAAGGGAGGGGAAAGGCCATGCATCAAAATCTTACATTTTCCAAAGGGGACACGAAAATGGGTGCTGCAAGTCCAGCACTCAGAATCACAGGATCACAGCACCGCCTGAGTGGGAAGGGACCCACAGGATCCCTGAGTCCAGCTCTGGCTCCACAGCACCACCAAAACCCAAAACCTTTGGCTGAGAATGGTGTCCCAACGTTCCCTGAACTCCAGCAGCTCAGGGCTGTGAGGCTTTTGGTCTCCAGGGCACGCTGCTGCCTCAGACCCTACTCACTCTTAACCAGAACCCTCAGGTTTCGTTCTTGTCAATGGTTTACGGGCTGGTTTGGCCCGGTTCCGTGACGAGCGGGGCGGAGGGATCCGCAGATCCGCGCCTCCGGAAAAAAAGGAAACAGGAGACCCCAAAATAATTAAAACAGCGGCACCGATCTGAGGAGAAACAAACTAATTTACTAAGTATATTATCGGAATGCAAGATAACACACTATAATACAATATAATCAGAATTGAAGCTAATAAATCAAATATAATGAGAGAGAGAATGTCCGAAAGGTGGATAGGCCTCACCACAACGCTGAGGTGAGATGCGCAGTCCAGTTGAGCAGCAGGGAGACGGGAGCAGTGTCCACGACGAAGGGCAGGCGAGAAAGAAAGATCAGGCGACCTTGCCAGGAGTTAAACCTCCTCTCCCTGACCGCAAGGTCCCCTGGGGAATGTAGTTCTTCTTCTCTTCAGGGCAGGTACCCAGGACTTGAGCACTGACAGTTAAAGTCCCAGTGCCCCACATGATGTTATGATGTGGAATACCGAAAACCAAAAATCACAAAACCATGACAGTTCTGCAGGCTGCTGTCTGGCCTCTGATCTCCCTCCTGTAGCCATGGCCAGGGGCTGCACACCCAGGGACAGGATTTGGCCCTTGCTCTCCTGGACTTCATGCTGCTGGGGATTGCCTGTGGCTCCAGGTAGAGGATGAGAGGCCAGAGATCAGCCTGCACAGAGAACTGGGGCTTCTGGTTGACAGATGTCCTGTAGTGCATGGTTCCCAGCACTGCTGCCAGGTGAAGGAAGGGGCTGTCCTGCTCTGCTCTGCACAGTGTAGCTTCACTTCGAGCCTTGAGTGCAGGTCTGGGCCCCAGAAAGTCAGCAGGGCATCAAACTGTCTGAAAGTGTCCAGAGGAGATCCATATAATGGCCAACCCACATTCCATATCAGAATACTATGTGACTGCTACATAAGGCTAACAGATCAGCATCTAATTGTTGCACAGTATTTAATCATTGCGTATTTTATTGTGAGCATATGTGTAAGGTGCAGATCAGTGCCTTTGAAATGTCAGGTGACTTTGATCACCCATTACATTACTGCTGTCGTGAACTGTAAACCTATCAATGTGCTAAAAGAATGGGTGTCAATCAGTGGTTCTCAATGTTCAGACATTTCCCTCTGCTCTCACTGCCTCTCACCCTGTCCTGAGCACCACTGCAGATCCCGGCTTTGTCTGCTTTGCATCTTCCCTCAGGTGTCTGCATACACAGAGAGACCCCCGAGCTGGCTGTGGCTTGTAGTGCTGATAGAACTTCATCGGAGGTCTGATGTGCACAGCAACACTACAGGATGTAACCCTCGCAGCCCTCCTGGAGCACAGTGCTGGGCAGAACAGAATCCAGGCTGAACCTGAGTGGTGGAGAGCCACTCCCAGCCCAGTGGTGCTGTGCGATGCTATGCTGTGTTACGCTATGCCAGGCTGCACTACACCGTGCCAGGTTGTGCAATGCCACAGTGTTATGCTGCACTGTGCTATGCCACTGTGCTATGCCATGCTAAACCATACTGTGCTCTGCCATGCCAGGCTATGCTATATATGCCAGGCTGTGCTATGCCATGTTGTGCTATGCTGTGCTGTGCCATGCTACACCATACCGTGCTATGCTATACCATGCTATGCTGTGCCATGCTGTACCATGCTATGCCGTGCCATGTGCTATGCCATACCAGGCCGTGCTGTGCTGTGCTATGCTGTACCACTCTATGCTATGCTGTACCAGGCCAGGCTGTGCCATGATGCGCTATGCTGTGTCGTGCTATGCCATACCGTGCTGTGCTATACTGTGCCATGCTATGCCATACCATGCTATGCTGTGCAATGCTACGCTGTGCCGTGCCATGCTGTACACTGCTGCGCTGTACCACGCTGTTATGCTGTGCCGTGCTATGCCACGCTGCGCTACGCTGCTCTACGTCGCGCCCCGCTAAGGCTACGCCGCGCCCTCTCCGTGCAACGGACCTCTCGCGGGAAGTGCGGCACTGCCGCGAGCAGGAGAACGGCGCAGAAAAATGACGTAAAAGATGACGCAGCGCCCTCGCGTGCTCCTCCCCCCCTCCCCACCTCCCGGCGTTCCTCGCGCCCGGCGGCGGGGCGGGCTCTCCTCACACAAAGGCGCAGCGTTGGGAAAATGGCGGCAGCGGCGGCTGTAGCGGCGGCCACCGAAAGCGCCGGGGGTAAAATGGAGGAACCGCCGGCGGCGGCGGCGGCGGCGGCGGCCCCGCCACCTCCCAACGGGGCGGGCGGCGCCGGGGACGCGCCCGCCAAGAGGTAAGGGTGCTGCTGAGGGCCGCCGGCCCGGCTGGGCCCAACGCGCCCCACGCGCCCTTCCCGCGCCTTGGGCCTGGAGCTGCCTGTAGCGGTGCCATGGGCGGGGGGAGGTGATTAGATGTAGGGAAGGTGTCAGAAAGGGAAAAACGATAAGAATCCGGCGGTTACGGTGAGAGGTCTGTGAGCGTGGTGGTGGTAGGCAGGAAAAGCTGCAGCTGCGCAGCGCTTTCGTGTGGGGACGCTGACAGAACGCGGAGAGGTTTCACAGGGAGCGGAGCTTTGTTTTCCTGGTTGTGAATTTGAGGAATATGGACTGCAGGCTGTTGTGGCTTTTATTTCTTTCTTTTTTTTTTCTTTTTTTTTTCTTCCCCTGTTAGTTTTTGTCCCCAGGCCTTAAATGCTACGTAGATTAGAACACTGCTGATGTTTTGTGAGCGATCCTGGCGGGGAGGTCAGCTGTAAGTGGATTTCCTGAGGTTCTGCACAGCTCACGTTTCCAGCTGCTGAGTGCTGTTAGGTGCCACACTGTGCTGTGTGGATCCGCAGTGTGAGAGGTGTCTTGAAACCACAACAGCCCGCAGCTGCAGTAAGGCAGTCAGCTGGGGCTGCGGGGGGCCCTTCAGCTCCTTATCCCTGAGCGCTGGGCATTCGATCCCTCAGGGTGCTCCTATCTGGGGTCATTTTACACCGCACAGCTTGCAGCCCTGGGTGGTGCAGTTACAGTCGTTTCTCTTTGGTAACACTTTGGTAGTTCTGAGGTACTTGGTGCTGTAATGCAAGGAAAATCAAAGTAAATAAAGTGTATTCTGAAAGCTGCTTATATGTGTTACTTTCTGTGGATCTTGCCTGTGCCCTGGGGGTGTTATTTTTCTGTATACCTTCTGTTATCTTTGTGAACAGATCACAGTTATTCAGAGTAGTTCCCTGTTGGGATGGGTGAAGTTGCTGTGGAAGTTTCACTTCAGTTGCCTCTTTCTCTTAATGTCACACACAGACATGATGTATTTTTAGGTGATGTGCGGAATTCGCTTCTTCCTGCTGTCAGGAAGTCCTGAATAATCAGTTGTGTTTGTGTTTGGCAACTGCAGTGACCTCTGTGGCCCTACACCTTGCTGTCATGCTTTTACAGTAATTGCTTTTTAGGTGTTGGGGATAGCTGCGGTGGTTTATCTGAAGTCCTGCAAATGAAAAACTTTGTAGCTGAAACAATTCCTTTTCACCTGGCTGGATTTTGTTACATTGAATGTTTGCAGGAGTAATTCCTAGCTTTATATTTGCCTTTAATGGCAGGTAGTGCTGCTTGCCTGAATTATTTATAGAGATAAGTGACAGCTTGATATGTTTATAATATAGTCTGAGAGCTTTAAATGCAAAGCTGGAAAATGTTTTTGCATGACACTGTGAGCTTGAAGCAGGTTTCACAGCAGTTCTACCCGTGTCTCACAGTTCCAAGGTTGAGGAACAGCTGTGCATTGGGTGTAGCTTCTAGCAGGTGTGCTCAACTCTGTGTTATTTCTTCAGTCAAACAGAAGTTAAGGAGTTCTGAGGATTCTCCTGACCTGTTCTGGAGTTTTTCATCATTTCATCATTTTTCATCAAGTGGGAAAGTCTAAAACTTCATTTTCGGATTAAATACTGTAGATAACTAATGAAAGTGTTTCGTTATAAACCTTCCTTCCAGCATATTACTTGTCGTGCTGAACCTATGTCTCCTTTGCTGTGCAAGTGGAGCACAACAGCCATACTTAAGGACAAGTCCTGTTGCTGTTATGTCTGTGCCTGTTAAGTACAACACTTTGTGTATTTGATTTTAACATGTGCTTGTGACTGGAGAAGTACAGGTTGTCACACAGTGGAAATGAGGAACTTGTTCCAATAGAACACTTCATAGACAACTGCATACGTCTCACCCTGCAGGCTGTTGTATCTGCTTGGTGATTTGAAATGGTTCTAGAGGAGTGAAAAGTGTTAATGCTGAAGTATGTTCACATCAGAAATCAAATTTCTTACCCAAGTACAAGTTTCTGACATGGCTTGGGCTGCATAGGCTCTGTAAAAGCTCATTGTATACACAAATTAAATAAGGTGATGTTCTAAGACTTGTGTTCTCTTGGATTCCTTCTAAAGCTGTGTTTTTGCATCTTCTGAACAGCACGCAGTGAGCAGGGAAGTTAATTGAGTCATTTAAAAAATTGTGTCAGGCTGAGGCTGAAGTATTTCATTATTTTATTTTTGGACACTTACATTTTACATACTGAGTGCTGTTTTTCAGTAGTGCTGTTCTCCTCTTGGGGGCATTCAGGGCCGGCCTGGATGGGGCTCTGAGCAACCTGGTCTGGTGGGAGGGAGTTGGAACGAGGTGATCTCTGAGGTCTCTTCCAGCCCAAACCATTCTGTGATTAGTGGCACTTAAG
This sequence comes from Lagopus leucura, assembly GCF_019238085.1. NCBI lineage: Eukaryota > Metazoa > Chordata > Aves > Galliformes > Phasianidae > Lagopus > Lagopus leucura. Next base: position 515,399 of record NW_024962308.1, on the reverse strand, counting down.
TCCTGTTAAGACCTGATGGGCAGCTAGGTTGGTTTAGAAATAGTTTCTTCATGCTCACTTTTGGCCTGTTAGAGCTAGTGTTCTGAGATAGTTATGGAGACTGTTCCAGGTGTTTGTTGAAAGGCTTGGCAGCTTTGGATTTGCGTTGTCCAAAAACTATATTTGGGGGAGAGTAAGAAGTGTTGTCACTGAAGGAGAGCTTCGATGCAGCATCCCTTGGCTGAAATTCTTACAGTGCAAGAATATAAATATGGTGGATGAACGCATTATTTGTCTAAAGGATGTTGAAAAATTATAGGTTAAGGAAAAAGTAGTGGATATCTGGTCTGGAGCATCACAAGGATGTGCAGTTCTGCCTGCTCGGCATTGGAGAGATTCATCATCTGAAGTCGTCAGCAGCTTTAGTTATGCTGCGTAAATAACTGTGGGAGAAGGCAGCGTGTAGTGGTGATAGAAGTTGTCTACTGCTGGGATGTCCTGGTTAGAATGCAGCGTGCAGCACTGACTGTGTGAGCGCCAATCTCTGCTCTTGTGACCGTGCTGCGGGTGACACAAGTAGATGAAATCTTGAAAGTCTTGGTGGTTGTTCTGTGGAGCAATGTGACAGGGGCAGAATGTCCGCGTGCTTACTGCTCTCCTTATCTTTCATTGTTTGCAGCGAAGGTGAACGACCGAGTCAGAATGAGAAAAGGAAAGAGAAGAGTGTGAAAAGAGGAGGAAACCGCTTTGAGCCATACGCTAATCCTGCCAAGAGATACAGAGCTTTCATTACAAATATTCCATTTGATGTGAAGTGGCAGTCTCTGAAAGATCTGGTCAAAGAGAAAGGTAAAGTGCAACTAAGTTTGATCAAGTGCTGTCTGTCGTCTGACATGCTGCTAACTTTGTAAACTTAACAGTTGAAGTTCTGGGTGAACTTGTGACATGAGTTTTGGGAAAGGTCTCCTTGAAGGCTTTTTTTTTTGTGCTGCACAGTGTTCTCTGGCAGCCTTCCAGATGGGGAGATCTTCCATAGGCATCTGGCATACTTATATAGCGTTTCATCAGAGATTACGAAGAGCATTTGTCTTATTGGTGGGGGAAAAAAAAAAAGGTTTTATCAGGTTTTAGTCTTGACATGCAGTAAAACTTCCTGAAGAATTTTGTCTCTTGGTAATACTTTAGTTATGTAATGCTGATCTAGCAAGTGTGTTCCTACATGTGTGTCTCCAAACTCTGTAGCGATTTGGGCTTAGAGAGAGATCTGCATTGCCAGTTGATGTCAGTAAAAATGTATTTAAGGGTGACCTGCAAAGGAGAAAAATGAGGTTTATGCTTTGGCATGTACCTCAACATGGATAGGGCTTTGGAAATCAAGTTTATTGTTTTCCCCATCCCTGGTTCTCTTCAACTTACACCTGTGAACGGGAACCTTCTTAGTGTGCAGGCCTCATCATCTTCATCTCTTCAAGACGATGAAGAAACTGAGTTGATTGCACTCAGGTGGTGATGAGTCTAAATGCATATTTTTGGCTCACTTGGTGTTATTTCTTTAAGTTGATGCCCAGCCTGCAGATTTTGAAGTTGCTTTGGAAATGCAGTGGGTTGGCCAGAAAATACTTGGCTTCCCCATCAATAAAATATATCAAACCATTCTAGGAGTTATGAATGCAACCATTCCTCTTGTGGGTCACTTCTAAAATACATAGTATAAGCCTAGCAAGTTAGAGAGCAATGTTCACTGTTGTTTGAACTTGGTAAGGGATGACGGTTCATGAGTTGTGGCCTAAAGAATCGGGAAAAACACTTCCAAAAGTGTTTTCCAGTGTCTGTTTTTGGAGGCAAAATGGAGCTGCTGAGTCTGTGCAATGAACTTAAGGACTATAAGCCCTGACAGCTGTCATAGTTAGAGGACGTGAGATGTTGACACTTGAGGTGCAACCAATGGTTTCCTGAAATCTGAAGATTACAGTCTTAAGAGACTGCTTTAACAGGCCCCCATTATGCATGGTCTCTTGCTTTAAACTATGCTTTCACTTTGCTACACGAGATACATTGGTTAATAGGAGTATCTGTATGTGTAGATGTCTAACATTAAGTGCTGTGTTGAATTCCGTTCCAAGTGTTTTGTGGTTTCTCTCCAGTTCACGTGGATGGAAAAGTCCGATGTGAGATTGTTTCCTGCCTTGCTGTTCAGCTGCTCATTCCAGCAGATACTCCTAGGGGAACGTTGAAACCTCTTCATTCTGTCTGCAGGGTTGATATGCTAAATATTGAGAAGCATTGTTCTTGGTTTTTGGGACTGCTTCTTAAAACATTACAGTTTAGATTTGCTGTGTAGTTGTGATTCATTCTAATTAGTTCCTGACTTCTTCCAAATTGGTGCTTTTGTGCTGTGCTTGAACTTGCTGAATCGGTGCTTCTTGACATAAGGCATAGTAGTTCCAAGAACCAGGAATGTAGCTGAGGAAAAATCTAAATGTTAGAATTCTTGGTTTGTGAGTGTAAGAATTACAGGCCAAATGTTCAAGGCTTTGAGAGCACGTGAAATGGATTTGTACACAAAGGGAAACGTAGGGCATTCGTGACTGCTGCATCGCTTGGCAGTCTAAAGATGGAAGCTGTTAGCAGCAATGGCGTAGCAGGGGACTGAAGGGAGGAGTTCACCTCCATCAGCTGTTTTGTGTCAGTAAGTATGGGTTAGGATATGAGCTTTGGAGGTCTGATATTTCCATGATCTGGTTCTTTCAGATGCGCACATCTGAAATCTTCTAAAGGTGACATTTCTCTCAAGAGTAACGCCTTAGTTCAGCCTTAGTTCAGTCACTTCAGTGTATTCGTTGGTGAAACTCAATTACAGGTGTGCAGTATTACAAAGTTGTTAACAAATCTAACGAGTGTTCTTGTTTGCAACTCCCTTGTACTGGCTGACAGACACAGTGTTCTATCAGCACTGGTTGCTGGCAATTGGTAGATGGCTTCAGAAGAATGGCTTCAGAGTGTAAGTGGAATCTGAAAGTAAATGTGATCAAATACTTCATATGGGTCTTACTCTGTCCCTCCTCAAATGTCTCTGTCTTGGGGAACAAAATGTTAATACTTCGTGACAGCTGGTATACATTGTGCAGTACTGCATGGTTACAGCAAGTAATTGAATTTGGGACATTTATGGATACCTTTAGTACAGAATTTTGTATTTCAAACCTTTTCTTGTCGAGAGTAGCAGGATGGCAGACAGTACAGGAGGAATGTGAACTATAAAGCTGGTTACATTCTGCTGTGGCAAAGCAGTCAAGGTTGTGCTCACACCACAGGTAGGGATCTCAGGAAGCCCTAGGGACTGCTTGTATTAGAATGGTTGTAATCACTTACAAAGCCAGATGTGTAGTGTCCTGCAGGCATGTGTCTCTCCTGCTATCAGAACCTAGGTGTAAGAATAGATTTGAGGAGAGAAAACAATGCTTTTTGCAGATTAAACTTTATATGAAGAAAAGCAACTGCTAAACTACACGTGCAGTCTTTTCTCTTGCTCCATCTCCTGAAGTTGTTAGAATCTTTGTGGCCTCTTAAAGATACAACTGAAGCCCTCTTGTTACTGTAGTTGACCCCAGGTACTGCACAGCATTTTCATCAGTTTGAGAGCAGCAGCTGTTTATGCCTTCAAGGCAGATATTCCTGGAGGACTACATGGGCTTCAGAGCCAGAGAAGATTCACGGTGTGCTCTCAGACTGAAGTTTTTGATGGGCGAAGAGAAAAGGATGTGTTAGTTTATCTGTCATTTCCCTCCCCTTGCTTTCTGTTGGTGTGCTGACAAGTTCTCAACAGCGTCTTGTCACAAGAGGATTTCTTCTCCTATCTCAACTTACTTAAAAATGGTTCTTCTGCAGACCTCTCAACCTCCTTCCTTCCTGAACTGCTTCCATCATTCTTCAACATCAGGTTCCACAACAACCTCTGTACTAGTCAGTTTATTTTTGATATTGAATCTGCAACTGCAGACAATGCTTCAGTGCTCTTCTTTTTGCATGAGGAAGTAGAATTTCAATGAATGCCAGTAAAATATCTTGCATGAGAACCATGCTGTCGTCAGTGTTCCACAGGGAGGTCAGAACTCAGGGCTGTGTGCAGTGCTCCTCAGCAACGACTGAAACACTGATGTGTTACCAACATTGTTTTTCATCTGAAGCTGAAACACAGCATCATACTAGATGCTATGAAGGAAAAATCGACTGTCTCCCAACCAAAACAGTTGTACTTCTGTTAATTGCAGATGTTTCAGCTTAATTCACTTTTTGATCAAAGCAGAAGATGTACTGCAGTAAGTTGCAGTGATTAAAAGGCAAGTAGAGCTGGAGTTTTGTGTGTTTTTTGTCAGTGTTGGGAAGAACTTTCGCAATTCAAGACTTGGTGGTACTTTTCAGACGTGTGAGAATGCTGTCTGAAGTCTTTTTTGTCATGAATTCACATGCATGGTGACTGCACAGAGAGGGCTTTGCCAGTACTAATGGGTTTGCTGTGCTCACAGCAAGGCACCTGAGTGTTCTTAGAGAAACAAACTAGCAGCTGAGAGCTGAGGTGATTGCAAGCCTTTAACTTCTCTTTGTTTCCTTTTGCATAATGTTTGCCATTCATGACTTTGTACGGTCTGTAGGTTGTATTTGTAAGCTTTAGAATCTTTTAAATCCAGCTGTGCACCAAATATGAGTCAAAGCAGAGCTGTGAGCACTGTTTAAGCCTGATTTCTAAGAGCACTGCTTCAATTAAATGTATTGAAAAACCATTATCAGTGGAATTTGGTACCTTGTCATAGCACTTAAAAGTGCAAACTTATGTTGTTCTGTTGTATTTAAAAAACAAAAACAAACTAAATTTGGCATCTCTGCCTAGATAGTTCAGTTTAATGGAAATTGTGCCATTTTACTAAGAACAGAAGTTGTGCTTGATGCTCTTGAGCTGTCTGCCACCTTGTTCAGGAGGTGGCACAATCAGCTTTCCAGTGAGATGCACAGAGGAGGTTTCAGTTCCACTCTAACGCTGACAATATTTTAAGCAAATATCTTAAATTTCATTAGCATTAAAGCTTTCAGTGTAGATAATTCAATTAAGACTTTGAAATGTGAGGGTGGATCTGACTGTTTCTTCCACATTAAGGTTGGGAATGACCACTAAGATCAGGCCATCAAATAAATTGCAGCCATCGAGTTGCTCTATTTCATTGCTCTAACCATCTTTTCAGGGTTGTGGAGTAGAACCAAAACTGCTCAGGCTTTTTTCTTCTGGTCCCTCATGCAAAAGGGAGACTTCCACTCCCCTATGCTAAGAATTATCCATTTCCCCTTTGCTAAAAATACTTTTCTTCTCACTTTTTAACTAAATCTTTGTACATTATATGCGTCAAGTGTTGTCTCTTCCCTGCCCACCGTGAAACTTTCTAGCAGTTGCCAGTCATGAGCTTTTAAGCACCATAAATGACGGGGTAATTAGGAAATTACAAATTGTCTATTATTAAAGGTATCTGGCTTTTGATAGCACAGCCTTCTTTTGAATCGTTTGTTTTGACTAGTGGAGATAATGGAACTGTTTAATTTGATGTTGTCTTGAGAAGCTCCTTTATTTATTATTTACTTTTGACACTGAGTCAAAGCAACTACTGTTACATAAAGCATTTACCACTTCCTCCTTTTCTGTGCTTCTCTACTTGCTGATACTTGCATCTCTGGTCCTTTCAGAGGGAATCAGATTGCCCAACTTCATATTCCTCAAATCTGATGTTTGCAGCTGAGCTTTTTCTCCTGGTTGTTTCTCAGATGTGTGAATGCTCTCAGACTACCTTGCTTTAAAGTCTAAATTTTCAGTGCAGATAAAACTGCCCAGATTTCACATTCTCTCCCCAAAGGAGAAATGATAACTGTATGAAGTAGAACTTGGTCATAAATAAGAGTAGAGATTGCTTTAGTTAGTTTTTCTACTCGTTTCCATTTCTGCTGCATCATCTGTATTAGAAGTGCTGAGTTCCTGAACTCTCTCAGATCAGAGCTTTAAGAAGGAAGTCTGTAATAACACTGTGCAGTACGTATTCCTTAATTATATTTCCATTAACTTAACAGCTGGTATTTTCTGTAACTTTCTCTCCCCCTGGAGGCTGATCTGGCACTCATAGAATCATGGAATAGATGGAGTTGGAAGGAATCTTCATGACCATCTCTTTCAACCTCTTGTGCCACAGACACCTACCAGCTCAGGCTGCCAGGGCCCCATCCAGCCCCAGCTTCTGGGCATGGGGACACAGCGGGCCTCACTGCTCAGTAAAGAATTCCTTCCTGTTTCCTGACATCTCATCTAAATCTTTCCTCCTCTGGTTTAAAGCTGTTACCCCTTCTCCTATCACTACACACACTGATAAAGAGTCTCCTCATCTTTATTGTAGGCTCCTTTTAAGTACTGTAAGTGATCTTCTTTTGTGTTTGAATGGAATTTCTTTGCTCGTGGATGCAGGATATCTTCCCTCACACTGTGTTCCTTTTGCCCTCAGGAGGTTTCAGACAGAGCTGTCTGCTGTTGCTATTTCTCTGTGGCTTGTCTTTGCAAAGTTACAGGCTATCCTTGCCTTCTATCACTGATATATCCTCACTTCCTGATGTTCTGATGTTCCTGTGGTTTGGAATCTACAAAGAAGCCAAGTAAAACATGACCTAGCACAGGTTTCCTTTGCCAGCCTCAAACAAGAAGCCTGGAAGAACTGTTAAGTTAGCATGTTGCTCAGGTGGAAAAACTGAAGAGAGCTGTGTTGGTTTTTTTTTATTCCCCTTCAGTTCTGCAATCTGGAATTGTTTTCTTAAATAGTGTAGTGGCTCAGTATCCGTGTCATTTACCACTCCACACACGTCGTGTTTTGTTTGTGGTTTTTGGCTATTCAGGAAAATTCAAAGGTCCTTCAAGATGTGTGTTACAGTTTTAGTGCAGGCATCTGTAGGGCTTGAATGTGAAGTACTGAGCAGATTGACAAAATTTTCCAGGTAATGCACAACTGCTTCTATATCAGACTTCAGGAAAGCTTGTTCAGAGGTGGTGTTCCTTTTTAAAAAAAAAAAAAAAAAAAAAAAAAAAAAAAGCATGTTAAATTATATTTAGTATGTTATGTTCAAGGTGGGCAGACTTCTTTCCGGAAGCGCTGATGTGCATGAGGAGCTGGAGCTGGCTTTGATAGCAGAGCACAGAACCCTGGGTCCAGGGGCTCAGCAGTGCTGTTGAGAACTCAGAGTCACAGGCTTGTAACTTGCCATTGCTGTGCTCTGTGAAACGGAGTGCTTTTCTCTTGTAGGCAATCTGGGCATTTGTTGTCTTACTGCATAAATTGTTGAATCACGTTCTTGATAAAAGTTCCATTGGCTGCTGCTGTTGAGATGAATGGCTTCAGAATGCCTTGGTAATGCTGAATGTTTGGGCTGGGTACATGGCGCCCATGTCCCAGCAGGGATGGTGCCAGCAGGACTGTGACAATGCAGTCCTGTCACTCAGTTGCTGTGGAAGCAATCCCATGGGTACGGTGTGACCCTGTGCTGTTCAGATTATAGGGAGGAGATGGTTTTTGTTACTCTTTATTTCAAGAGCTGTCACTGAAGTAATGAATAATACTGTGGATAATTAGTGAGCACTCTAATCTGCCCTGTCCATTTTGAAGGGGTTTGTTTGCCTCTACCAGGCTTGAACCTCATGAAAATATGCTTGACTGACTGCTTTAGTCTGTCAAACTAGCTGCTCTTTGGATGGAATGTTGATGTGGATTAATTTGCTTTTAAATTGGAAATGGAAGAAGAAAAATGCAATTTTATCAAGCATTCCTTTTCTTCCAGCTTCTAGGAAAAAAAAAAAGTGGAACAGTCCATTCCAGTGGTGGTCTGTGTCTGATGAAGGACTGCTCCTGTGGGTGCTGGGGCTGAGCGCTCTCCCTCTGTGAAGGAAAATCTTGAATGTGAGATTCTTGCTTGGAGTATGCTATCAGTATTCACATCTGGTTGTGATACTGTTTTCTTTCCACCTTTCAGATAATGCAACTTGGAGTCCTCTTGTATTTAAAAAGTAGAATGTGCAAAGAAAAAAGTCTTTTATTAAAGAGTGATTCTGAAAACCTTTGTATGCCACTCACTTCAAGGGCAGCAGCCATGGCGGTAGTTGTGTCCTGGAGGTACATCATATAGTTCTGTGGTCACAGAAACAAAACAAAAGCGTGAAAAGGAAAAGGACCAACATAACAAAAAGCAGTCCTAATCTTGTGAGGAATGGTGCAGATACAGTTTTCTGGTTTGTTTTGCATCTTGCTTTAAGTTGTTTTGTCTTGGAGGCAAATATGCAGACAGCTAATGACTTATTATCAAGCCTAAAACATGGACTGAAATTTTACAGTGGCTTAACAACAGGCTACGTTGCTGGAATGAAGTAGGCAGCGAATGATCTTCTGGTCTGTTGGGTCAGTCTGCTCCCTTCTTTGGATTTTTACTGGAGAAAAGTCCTGAGAAAGTGAATGATTGTTTGAGTTCTGGGCTGGGGAGATGAGACTGACGCCATGCAAAGAGAAGGAAAATCGTTCTGCAGACTTCCTCATAGATTTGGATTGCCTGAAATGTCATCAGTGAGCACTGAAGATCGAGTAAATAGATATTGTGGAAATAGCCAGCTTTTCAAGTGGAGGAAAAGCAAGAACATACTTAATCTTAAGATTTTACTGCATACCTGTAATTGTCCAGTTTTGTGGTTTAGAGAACATGGAGTGTTTCTGGGCTTTCTTTTAAGGCAGAGGCTCCATACACGGTTGATTGTTCTAAATTCCCATTGTTTTCTTGGCTTTTCTCCCTTGGTATATGTGTCGTCTGGAATCTGATTTGTAGTTGGTGAGGTAACATACGTGGAGCTCTTAATGGACGCTGAAGGAAAGTCAAGGGTAAGTGTTTGTGAGAATTTCTTCTGTGGATTTTCTACATGACAAATGTAATTGTATAGAGGCGTGGAATGAAAGGAGGTCAGGGAGGCAGAGAGTGTGTATGCTTATGGCTATAGCACAGGATTGCTTAAAAGCTGTGGGGATGGGGAGGTGGTGGGATGGGAACAGTGTTAGGGTGGTCTTCCACTGTGTTCAGTTGGTGTTGGCTGTTTGCATTGCCCATGGACCCTAGCAGTATGCATAGTGGTATGGAATATTAAAGTAATACTTGTGTTTTGGAAAATGTCACTGTAGTGGTTTGCTGAATTCGTAAGGGCAGTGTGTAGAAGCAGGTTCTGTAAAATACTCTTCCTGTGAGAGTAAACATAAGTACCTATGAAGGCAATATGCATTTAAGTTAAGAAATTGACTTAAGTCCTTCAGTCCAGTGAAGATATCTTGCAGGAAGAAATAGTAGGAGCTCATTTAACTGTCCTGAAGGATATGGATTTAGGGTGAGAGAATATGGCCAGGATTTTGCTGTATGGCAGAGAACAGTTGATGTGGAGCGTGTGGTATTTTTCTTGGAGAACGTGGACTTAGTTCTGCTTGTTACAACTTCAGAAACTACAGCTTAACCCTTTTAATGCATAAGCAATTATATCTTAATTCAATTCAAGGAATTCAAGTAATGAATTGGGTAACATTACATTCATTTTCTTTCTATTAGAGTTAACTAATGTGAATTGACGTTTTAAAAATGTTGTTTGTGTTTTGTGCTTTTACTTACTTTGTTTTTTCTTCCCTCCTCTCCTTGTTGTTCGTCTGTGAAATGATATCATCAGGGATGCGCGTAAGTTCACTTATGAATTTTTAGCAAGAAATGAGGTAACTCTTAAGATACAAGCAGTGTTCTTAGAAGTCTTGTATCTTCACAGTGTTGTTGAATTCAAGATGGAAGAAAGCATGAAAAAGGCTGCAGAGGTTTTGAACAAGCATAGTCTTGGTGGAAGACCGTTGAAAGTGAAAGAAGTAAGACTCACATCTGTTCTTTCAGCGCCGTGGAAAAAGGCAGAGGGTTGCTCTGCAGTCCAGCAGTATGGCTTACTCATTTGCAGCTGATAATTTTTGACCAAAAGCGTGACCTTGAAATAGATACTGAATTTTCTTTACCCCTAGCATGTGTTGGTGAACTTCAGTTTGAATGTGATTGCCTAGACTAAACTTGATTTAAAAAATGGTTGCTTCTGATAGTAAGGCAGAACTGGGGCAAAGCAAGCTGTAATGCAGGTATATGACTTGAAAAAGCAACTTGCATGAGTGTTGTTTGTTCTTGACTGCTTTCTGTTGAATTCTGCATCATGATAAATGTGTTCTGCAAACAGTTCCATAAAATAAGCTGGTTTCTGAAATACTCTGAAGATTTGTTTCCATTCTAGTGGCTTTGCTGTCGTCAACCCCTGTGACACGCTCAACTGTACCATGAGTTAATCCTTATTTATTGACAAGTTTAAACTTCTGTTCCAGCAGCTTAGAACCTGTAGCTACATCAAAGGCCCAATTAAACAAAAATCAAGAGAGACTTCTTCAGTGTTAACAGTGACTCTTGGCCGTAGGGTAAGCAAGTTGTTCTTGGCTAGGCAGGCTTCATGTTCTGCTGTGCCTGTACCGCCCCGAATGGTTGGGGAAAAAAACACCTGAATGAGTGTAAGATGGGAAATGTGTGCAGAAAGTCCGCTCTTAGCAATGTGTGTTCTTAGAAGCACTTGAGGAAAAGAATGTGGTGTGGAAGTGGCAGCACTTCTCAGAATCTAGCTTGTTTAAATGATTTTATGCATTCTGAGGAGCAGTGGTTTGAGTCTTGCTGCAAGCCATCATCTGCTGCTGGTGACCTCTTGCTGCCCTTTAAGGGAAGTGAGAGTAGAAATGGATCATTAGAAAAGTGGTTCTACCTGAAACTTACCAAGCACTGACTTTTCAGAGGGGCTCTTGGGAGAAAAAGGTATTGAAGTGGGGCTGTGTGCGATCAGTTTTCCTGTTATACACTGTTATATTTAGAACTGAAAGTCACGTTGCCCAGTTGGCATCAGACCTTGTAAAGAAGTAGTTGTGATTTGACCGAGTCTTCATAAAGCGATTGCCGTACTCGAATATTTCTGCTTAAATGGCACCAACAGAGCAGACGTGATAGCTGAAATGGGTGAAGAAGCATGCTTCAGTTGTAAGGGGTTCAGCACCACTTCTCCAAGCCAGGGGTTCTGACTGTGTGAAAGGAGTTAAATTATTGTAGACAAATGTTAGCATAAGTTTTGCCAACTGTCCAGCACATACATCTGTGTTGGCTGTTTCATTGCTGGAAAGCATGAAAGCCTTCAAGTGAATGACTGATTGAAGTAGATGTTGCTGGATTAATCAAGAAAGGTGTAATTCCTCCATTCCTCAATTTCACAAATGTGCTGTTGTTTCTTCTTAAAATTCAGATAAAGATATTTTTTTGATTTAAATAACTTTTATTCTTAACATCTGTTTCTGACTAATGGAATGAATTTTGATTTTTTTCACTTGCTCGCTGAACACAATTTGACATTTCTGATTTAAGCAACATCAGTTTACCACGTGTTGTGAAGGTTCTCACTTTCAGTGTGAAGTTACAATAATTTTATTTCCTTGCTAAAAGTCTTCGTCCTGTGCTTTTAAGAATATCCTAAAATGTGAGATCTCACAGTAATATAATGGTACACCCCAACTATTTTTTCGATTTGGAAACTTGGGGCATTGAGGTATAGGAGCTGCCCAAAGGAATCTTTGAGATTTTACACAGTGTGTCTTGTCTTGTGAAGTGTAATTGCAAGATTAATGAGTTGTTGTATTTTCAAAATGCCAAAGGTTAATAGCAGTTTCTCTTCTAAAACCTTTGAATTGTCATTTTGTCTTCAGAACAAATGTGGCTGAGGTTTGTTGTGGGTGTTAAATAATAAAAGGTACCTTCAAAATGAAGGGAAACGTGTGAGTAACTTGCTAACTTGAAGGGGCCTCATACTTTGGTTTTAAAAAGTAAGATGATAATAAAAATATAACAATGTGATTCCCCGTAGATCTACAGGGACCTGATAGACCCATATAAAAAGTCTCTTCTTTTGACTTGTGGCCATGCTACTAAGACCCTGTGCATTTATTGGAATCGTGGCAAACTTAATTTGTTGTTTCTGTGTCTTGCAGGATCCTGATGGCGAGCATGCCAGGAGAGCAATGCAGAAGGTCATGGCAGCTGGTGGAATGGGTATTGGCCCAGGCCCTGGTGGCCCTGGAATGATCAATATCCCACCTAGTATACTCAACAATCCCAACATACCCAATGAGATCATTCATGCTTTACAGGCAGGGAGGCTTGGAAGCACTGTCTTTGTTGCAAATGTAAGTGTTTTATATGCTCTGTGAAGAGAAAACCTGGGTTCAATCTGGTAAATTAAAGGAAAAGTTGTAGAGTTTCTCTGTCCCAGTAAAAATGAGTAGTAACTCTTGTGACTGATCTTACTTGGAACACCTGCTGAGTGGATAGTGAGCTTTTAGTGCTTCCTGTGAATGAAAAATGAGAGCTGGGAAAGCTGTCATGGATGTAGTATAAAAAATTTTTTTTCCTCATTGTACTTCCCTGATTCTTTAGAGTATGCAGTGTTTTCAAATACTAAAACTAACCACGATCAGCAGAGGAAAATGCAGCTTATTTGATGGAGAGGCAGTGGAGAGACATTGAGCTAGATGGAGGCTAGAGAATGTGAACTCGTGGAAAGTCTGAAGGATCTGGGTTTGTTCAGCTTTAAAGGAAGAAAGCTCAAGGAATACCTGATTGCTGTCTCCAGGTCTCTGATCAAGGGACACAGAAAACAGAACCAAGCTCTTTGTAGGGTATGTGAGTTGGAAGATGGGTGCTTCTGTTTACATACTGGGATTTTTTTACCTTGAAGTTGATGAAATACTGGAGGGCTTGTCTGGAGAGATTGTCAGCCGTGTGCGCTTCATAGTGCTCACAGCTGAGCTGAACGTGGCCCCGAATGACCCGAACTAATTAGAGCTGTTTTCAGCAGTGAGTTAAGAGTAGCGACTTCTGGAAGTCCCTATTCAAACCTGATTATTCAGTGATTCTCTGTCTGAGTAAAGTAAGGTTGCTGTTTCCTACATATTAGGGTGTTGAGTAATGCGTGAGGTTCTGGAGCATTCTCTGGCATCCTGTTATTTACATTTCATCCCATCTATCTGAACACTGCTTATTCTTATTGCAGATACTGAGAAATGAAAGTGAGAGCACTGAAGGTATTCTTTTGTTGGAAAGCTTTCTCATGCTTTTAATATCACTTGTCTTCCAGTTGGATTACAAGGTTGGTTGGAAGAAACTGAAAGAAGTCTTCAGCATGGCTGGTGCTGTGGTTCGAGCAGACATTTTAGAAGATAAAGATGGCAAAAGTCGTGGAATTGGCACTGTCACTTTTGAACAAGCCATAGAGGCTGTTCAGGCTATATGTATCCTTAAATAGTAGTAATGGTAAATACTAAGTAGGTTTGCTGCAAAGCAGGATAAAATGTAAATTATGCTACTGTAGTTAAGAATCTTTATTGCAGTAAGTGAAGCCATTACAGTGGGTGGAAAATGTAAGGAAAACTGGGGGGGGGGAAAAGAAAAATACGTCTTGAAAGAACTTTTCTGACTTGCTCAGAATGATTAACAAGGGTGGATGTATGAATTTTGTAGCCCTGTTAGTAAATTCTTGTCTCTAGGTCACAACTGGTAATAAAGTGCAATTTATTAGAAAGGGTTTGTCTTACATTACTGCAATGGCGGTAAGGGAGGAATGTAACAGATCCACCTGCAATGTGACAGGCTTGACCTGGTTTGTTCTGTTGTCATCCATATCCTTACTCTGTCCAAGCTGTGATTTGCTGCATAGCAGTCCACGCACACAAACACGCACAAAATATAAAAAGTTAAGCCTTGTCAGGGTAAGCTGAAGCTTAAAATATTAACGTTAGGGAATCCTGTGACATTCGTGTAGTTGCTGATTTGAAAGTCGTGGGAAGGTCTGCATGTTTTCTCCTGTTTGAAATAACTAAAGCTTCCAGTGTGATGTTCTAACACTGGTTTTGAGACACGTCTTAAGGGGTGTCTTAATTTATTCTTAATCACAGGACTGCTTTTTAACTTGCATTTTAATTTCATCAGTAAGCTTTGGAAGGTTTTTAGTTTTGGAAAAAGCAGAAGGATTTTTCGTTGTCTGAATAATAACTAATAATAGTCTGAATAATAACTAATAATAGTCTGTAAAAACTAAGCTGGGGGCGTGGAGTTCTTTTGTTCTGCGGTTTCTTTTGAACTCTGCATCAGATAGCATTTCAATTTTTTTCAATTTTTTTCTTTGTGGTTTTAATGCTTGCAAGATAATCCTTAATGAAACAAAAGCAATGTTTAATGGGCAGCTGCTGTTTGACAGACCAATGCACGTAAAAATGGTAAGTATGTTCAAATTCCTACTGCTTTTTGAACTGACACAGTGCTTGTGACCTTTTTTTTGGGTGATGTGTGACTTCCAGATTGGTGTGACAGAAGTAAACAGCATGTTATGACAAACACAGCCCTGTGCTTTGCATCTCAGTTGTAGCTTTTGAGTTGAAGTACTGGAAGAAATGCACGTTCTGTTGGAAAAACTTGGCCTAATGCCTTGTGATACCAAGTCACATAACTGGGGAAGGTTATATTTGCCCAGGGAGGTGGTGGAGTCTCCTTCTCTGGAGATGTTCAAGACCTGCCTGGACGCCTACCTGTGCGACCTACTGTAGGGAACCTGCTTTGGCAGGGGGGTTGGACTCGATGATCTCTGGAGGTCCCTTCCAACCCCTACAATTCTGTGATTCTGTGATATTTAATTATTTTTCTAGAAGATGATGGTAAATACAATAAGGATTGCTTTAAGTTTCTGTAATTAGACGGGGGCAAGAAATAATTCTAGCAAGAAGGCAGGCCAGGGTCATGTACCAGCTTAATGTATTGAATTATTTTTAGGATGAACGAGCCTTTCCCAAAGGAGACTTCTTTCCTCCAGAACGACCCCAACAACTTCCTCGTAAGTTTCTCCTCCGTGACTGAATATGTTCTGTTATGCTTTTTAATTTGCTTCACAGCAACTTAAACACATGCAAGATGAGACTGAATTTGAAAGCACTTTGCCTTCAGGATTGCATTTAGAGAGATTTCCTTTATATTCCTGGGTTATGCATATTACTGAGTCTGCAGGTGTTTGAATCTTAGGCTTGAGAGGTACTGCTTCTGTGGCCTGCTATATGCGGGCAGGAAGAGATTAATAAATAGAATTTAAATAATAGATAACTATAACTTCTACTACTACCCAGCTGTTTAAACCCAGCCCTAGTGAAAATGGTTCAGACTTCTGAAAACTGGAATTCAAATGATTTTAGTAATATCAAAGGATAAAACAGTAAATGAGTTCATCAGCCTTGTCTCTTTTTGGGTACTTCCTTCAGTTCTTAGTAGCTTAAAGTTTATCCTAAAAACAGTATTCCATTAATGTACTCAGAGTTTCCAGGTGTCTCGAGTGTAATTCAAAAGCCCTACTAAAAACAGGGTTTAAAGGAAACATAATCAGCTAATAGACATGTGTGCACTTTTTTGTGTGCTTGGATGTTCTAGATATCTTGCATTTTTTCCTTCAGTTTAAAGGGCTGAGCTGAGGACCTGAGAATCTCCCAGGTCTTTTCAGGTTTCTCAGTGGAATTTTATACCACTTTATCAATCCTGAAGGGAGGGTGCAAAGAAGATAAAGCCAGGCTCTTTCCAGTGATGCCCAGTGATGGGACAAGGCATCTAAACATAAGGAAATGTTTCTGTGAGGGTGGCTGAGTACTGAAACAACAAGTTACCCTGAGAGCCTGGGGAGTCTCCATCCTTTAAGATAATGATAAGTGGTTCAGGGCAGCTGGCTCTAGATCATCTGGGGCCTTTGGGATGGAGAATCTGCAGAGGTCCCTTGCGACCTCAACTATTCTGTGATAATATAATGAAACACTGAACAGAAGGAGACTGGTTTGAAAGGGAGAAGTGTGGAGGTGAGGAAAAACCCCACTACTTTACAGCTGAAACTTAATTTGCTTAAATACAGTGAAAAATGTCAAGTTTGGCTGACTGTTCTAAACCGTAAAGTAGTTCTGTTAATTCAGCCATGTGAAGTTTTCTTATTCCTGGAAACAAATTCTGTTGTGTGCTGCTCCCTGGCATGCTTTAGCATTCGTTGATCCATCCCTTAGTTCAGTTATCTGCGTATTTGCCAGAGCTTTGTTCAGTAGCACTATCATCCGAGTTGCTTTGGTTGTTTCTCTCTTTTCTTTCCTTTTTTTTTTTTTTTTTTTCTGCCTTGACTTTCTGTAACAATATACCTAATCAAGAGAAAGTCGTTGGTTTCTAGTTTAATTACCTTTGTGTTAAGTGGAACAGCTGATTATGGAAACATATTTCTTGGCCTTTAATTTGGAAGGGGAGGTTATGGGAGGGGGGAAGAATGCTATCTCATGGTGCTTGAAAGCAAAATTTAACACTTCCTAAGAACATTATGTTGAGATCTAAACAAGGAAGTTGTATTCTCATAGGCAGAGAATACCATTGAGCTGTTACTTGGGTCAAATGCATTAAAAGAACTTTTTCTTCCTGATTAACGATGAGGAAAATGAGATGGTTTGGTTTTTATAATTTTATTTTATTTTGGGGCTGGGGAATCCATAATTGACTTGGGTACAGGAAAATTTAAATACTGTGTCTGGGAATGATGTTCTTCATTTCTGTAGGGAAGAGGCTGGCTGTGTGCTCTGAATTGTATAGGTGGCTGTCATAATGATAGGTGGAACCTTGTGGTCATTTAAATTCTTACCTGCAAGGGCAGAACCTTGGCAAAGACAGAAATAAGCCATTTGTTAATCAAAGGTGTTATTGTGAAAAGGATAGAAGTTGCTTCTACTAAATTGCCCACTCTATTCTCAGATTGAGGAGTTGCACAAAATAAGCAGTGTTCTAGCCAGTTATTTTTCAGGAGTCAGCTTAAAACCAGTCAAACAGAAAAACAACTTTTCTCAGCAGTGAGATAAAACTGGATGATGAGAAAGAATAATTGAGGTTAGATTTCAGTCTGCTTTGAGACACATCTGCTCTGGATTTACACTTTCATGCATTAACTATGTACCCCAAAGTGGGAACACAGCAAGATTTTTTTTTTTTTTTGGAGAATGGAAGTAAATTACTTAAGAATAAAACTTGCTGTTTTGTCAAATTATGGAAACAAGGCTTTTTTGATATCTGAATATTTTCTTCAGATGGTCTTGGTGGTATTGGCATGGGATTAGGACCTGGAGGTCAACCTATTGATGCAAATCATTTAAACAAAGGCATGGGAATGGGCAACATGGGACCTGGAGGTAAGAAGATTACTCCTATGCTTTGTTTCATGAGAGCTTTAAGCTGTGTAGAGGGTAGATAGTTTTGTTTTGCCCACAAAAAGAGTTGAAGTGTATTAGGAGTGTTAAAGCCAAGTGAAATTTTATTGAGCTATAAGTAATGAGCTTGATAATGGAAACCTGAATTTAACAGATAGCTCCATTTTTATTTTTTAATCATGGTCAAGGCACAGCTCTCATTTTCTGACTCTTGAGCGTGAGCAGCAGACACTGCAAATATACATTAAACTTTTAAAACCATCTGTTACTCTTAATACTCGTTAGTGGGCCTGCAAATCTTTGTTTAGGGTATGTTTAAACAGAAAAAGTTTTAAAGAGCCACCTAAAAAGTAGCACACATTCAGCTTTCAGATGCCTATGGGGTTTTTTTTTTCCACTTACTGCTTTTATTTGTTGAGAAGGAATGTTTCGATCTACTCAGAGCTATCACATGTAATGTTCAGCTGAAAGAGTGGATGCAATGTATGATCTGTATTTCTGCAGCCAGTCTGATGGCTGAAGCTTTGTAAAATTACATCTGCTATATAAAGCTTTCTCTTTTATTTTGAGGAATGGGAATGGAAGGCATGGGCTTTGGAATGAATAAAATGGGAGGTAAGCTGTGTTTTTTGAAATATATATAGCTTGGGTTTTTGGAAAGCCATGTAAACTTAGCCACATATAACTATCAGGCATTTGTGTTCTCTGTGAAATAATCACCTATTTAGTACAGACTTGTTCATTTTTGGGTATTAAAAGCAACTTCTGTAGGCGTATAAAGAAGGGATAAAACCTCAGAGAAAACATGAGCTTGGTTTGGATGTTCTTAAGCCTGACATTGGCTTAGGAAATAAAGCGTGACCAAATTCCGACTGAGTTTTGTGGATCTGTCATACAGAGTTGTCTTGATGCCTGTGAAAATGATCTGTGAAAAGCTCATTTTGGGGAGATGTGGTGTTAAGTTGAAATGCATTGCTAAAGAATCCCTGGAAAATACTTTCTTTTAGGAATGGAAGGTCCTTTTGGTGGCATGGAAAACATTGGTCGCTTTCCAGCTGGAATGAACATGGGCAGAATGAGTGGTAGGCACTGGGTTATCTATTACTCACCATTATCACTGACCACGCTCCTGAGTTTGACAGAAGTCCTTTTGTTTTCTGAAACTGTAGCAATGGAGGCTAGTTATTTTCCTCTTCCCAGCTTTTATTGGAAGAACTTAAGATTCACACGTGATGCAGTGTCTGCAAGGCCCTTGTTGCCTCTAAACTACAAAAAAAGACTGCTGAGGTTTCCTTGAACAAGATGAACTGTGTTCTGTCTGTATTAACCAGAAAGTGTCTTCTAGAGCAAAGCATCTGTCTTGTCTGCATTTAAGAGTTTTAAGTCTGCATTTGTGTTGTTTCTGTCAGTTGTGTTTTTGTCTTGGAAAGACAAGACAAAATAATGAGGAGGACACAGTAGAGGTTTGCCTTGCTGTTAACCTTTAAAAATCATGCCTGCATTAAAATCTTCAGTCAGAAGTTATTTGGGTGCCCCGAAGAAAATAATCAAACTTGATCTTTACAGAGATGGATCGTGCCATGGGTGGAGGATTTGAGAGAGAATTTGGAAGAAATGAAATGGGAATGTCTCGTAGTTTTGGAGAGACCTTGGAGAGAGGAATAGGTCAGTATGCAAAGCTAAGTACGTGTGCTTTCTCCTGGAAATACGTGAACTGTGCATGAAAATAGTGCTTTTTCTGTAACAAAAAAAGACCATATTTTGTAGGTAGCTGCTCTGATACTTCATTTTTTTATCAGACATAATGTGACAGTAGTAATCTGTGAGTTTTGTAATGGGATTTCAAATGGAACAGAGAACGTTTGATGGTCTTACATGCTACTTAGTGACTTTTTGTGTTAAATTGCCTTGTGTGTGGCAGAGTTCTGACTGATGTGAGACCTAAGCTTATAATGCAGCCTGCAGTCTACCCAGTAGATAAGAAAAATGTGGTGTAACAGAATCACAGAATCACCCGGCGCACAGTGAAACGTAGTGCAGAATTGCTGATAGAACTGAGACATCTCTATGAAATTAGATCTTTAATGTAAAGAATGGAGATCTTTTTATCAAAGTGATTAAAAAAAGCTTAATGACTGAATGATAGCACTTGAGTAACCAGGACTTGTCTCTAACAGTGTGGGGTTAGTGCTTTTTCAGTCTCTAAAGCTAAATGAAGAACACTTCTGTCTTTCAGCTGAAAGAAATACTGTATGATTGCTGCTGTCTTCCCAAGAAACTTCAATATATATTTCTTAAAGAAATAATAAATGTCACACAAGTCAAACCCATTCTTTCTTATTTAAGATACTACTGAAAAAAATGCAGAAGCCAGAGTCTTGCTTCTCTTCACTAAATAGAGTATTTAAGTAGATAGCTTCTTCAAGGCTGCTTCTCCTCAAATCAAACTCAAGGTTTTCTTGTTTCTTTGCTTTGTTTGTTTGTTTGAGTTTTGTTCCTGAAGTGCTGAAGTTAAACTCAGTGGATGAGGTGGTTT
Organism: Lagopus leucura; assembly: GCF_019238085.1. Classification (NCBI taxonomy): domain Eukaryota; kingdom Metazoa; phylum Chordata; class Aves; order Galliformes; family Phasianidae; genus Lagopus; species Lagopus leucura. Next base: position 495,479 of record NW_024962308.1, on the reverse strand, counting down.
GTACAATAGGAACTCCTCCTAAGGGAGAGGAGACCAAACTTGTACTGCTGGAACTAGAAGACTCCGTAGGTTAGTCAGGACAACTCAACCAAGGAATTTTATGTAGCAGATCTAGATAATGTATTCTTGCTTCTGTTTTATGGCATAAGACAGCCTTTTCATACTTTCCACACTAAAAGGCTGAGCGTGCTTTATGAAGCCGTACTTCAGGATTCTTGTGTGGAGTTTGCTTTTTTTTCTCCCCCCCAGTGTATTGTACAGGACAGCTGCCAGCTGAAATTTAAATACTAACTTTTGCCAGCTGATCTCCCAGTATGCATATGCCTTAAAACTTTCCTCCTTCTGCGTGTGATGGTTTTCACTGTACATAGTGTGTGTAAATTAGAGTATTCATTAGGGATAAAGTGCTCTCTGCCCAGCTGTAGCACAGTCTGGCAGGATTAGTGATCTCCTAAAACGTGTTGCAGTCACAGTAACCTGAATCATCAGTGACAGTTATTCTTCCTGTCTGAAATAACTACTGCATATTCTACAGCAAGGCGCACATCGTGAAGTCATTTTCTGATTCAGTTTGCTAGTCCGTGTATGACTACTGGTAACTTGTTTGTTTTGTTCCAGGTGGTGGAAATGCCAGCATTCCTGGGATTGAGAGGATGGCTCCTGGCATTGATCGTATGGGCTCGGGAATAGAAAGAATACCTTCTGGGATGGGTCATGGGATGGAGAGAGTAGGGTCAGAAATAGACAGGATGGGTCTTGTTTTGGATCGCATGAGTTCCAATGTGGATCGAATCGGTTCTGGAATTGACCGAATGGCCCCTCTGGGCATAGATCACATTGCTCCTAACATTGAGAGGATGGGACCAGCTATTGAGAGAATGGGTTCTGGCATAGAAAGAATGGGTTCTGGAATAGGCTTTGGTATTGAGAGAATGGGTGCTGCCATTGATCGTGTCGGTACCACTATGGATAGAATGGGATCAGGCGTGGAACGTATGGGCTCCGGCATGGATAGAATGGGTATAGGGATGGAGCGTATGGTCCCTGCTGGAATGGGAACTGGAATGGGTCAGGTCATAGAGAGAATGCCTGCTGGTTTGGATCGCATAGGTGCCACTCCTATGGAAAGAATAGGAATAGATCGTATGGGTGCTGCTAGCATGGAGAGAATGGGCTTGGAGCGCATTGGAGCCACTAATATGGAAAGAATGGGTCCTGCTATGGGGCAGGGCATGGGAGCAGGCATAGATCGCATGGGACTTGCAATGGGAAGCAATTTTGAAAGAACAATGGAAATGGAACGTGGAAACTTTGCAGGCAATTTTGCAGGCTCCCTTGGAGGAACTGGAGGACCTGCAGCTGGGGTGGCCAGAAAAGCTTGTCAGATATTTGTGAGAAATGTGAGTAGCCTTCTTCCTATCTGTGTTGATCTCATCTGTGTTCTGTTGACTTCCGTTACAGTATTTAATATTGGATGCTGCCAGAGGTGGAATGAGGGAGACCGTTGTGAGTGAGAGCTATTTCCTTAGCAGGAGAACAGCTTTCTGCATCTGTAAATAAACACGTTGAAGTGTGGCTGCCCTGGGATGGAAAGCTTTTGAAGAGCTTGCAGTACTCACAGGTCATTTAACAGATCTTCAGTAATTGTTCTTCTCTTTTTCACAGCTGCCCTTTGATTTTACATGGAAAATGCTGAAAGATAAATTTAATGAATGTGGTAAGTTACAAATTATATCACTGGCGATCTCTGCTGATAGCTGTGTGAGACAGGAACTACTCTTCTGTCATAGGCACCAATACCTTAACTAAAATTTCACTCAGACCTGGAAGTACTAAATCTCAGGGTTGACAAGTGTTTTGCCCAGGAGAGTCCTACAGTGTTCAGAAGAAATGTTGTTACTGGCCAGTTGATAATCCAGTCAGTGCCCGCTCTCTCTCAGCTTGCTACTCAGTTTAGGCTCCTCTCTATATCATGGCTTACCTTGTGGATAGCCTCTGTGTGGTTAGAGAAAGAAATGGGTGTGGAAATCCAGGATTAATTATGAGGTTCATTTCTATAGCAAAAAGCCAGTGACTAATGGAAAGTATTGGTACACGTTTTATGTTTGAGTGAACATAGTTTGGGGAAACTGTCCTTAAAAAGATGTTCAGAAATTAATAATAGTAGCAATAAAAGAGAAACAAATCAAGTAGCCAAAAGGATTGCTAAATGTTGTTGGATGTGGGCTGTTCTGCTTCTGGGAATTTCTCTTGGCAGTAGCTACTGTCCCCTCACCTTGTTCCCTAATATTCACTGCTTGCCAAGTGCCAGCCCTCATCAGTTGCGATACGAATTAACATATTTGCAAGTTGGGCAGGGCTCATTAGCTTTGCTCCGTTCATCTACTTCTGATGCGTCATGCTTGAGGGAGAATTGACAGAACAAGTTTGAATTAATTTGTGCTTCCAAACTGAGAACACTCCTTTAAAAAAAATGGCCGTCCTGTCGCTTTAAGTCTCGAAGTGGTGGTGGTTTGTGAAGGTGGGCTTCCTGAGGTTCGAGCAGAGCACTGTGAATTGATAGTTAAGTGGTACGTTCTAGGTTAAATGAGAACCTTCCTTTTCTTTTGAAGGTCACGTGCTGTATGCTGATATCAAGATGGAGAATGGGAAATCGAAAGGATGTGGTGTGGTTAGATTCGAGTCCCCAGAAGTAGCTGAGAGAGCCTGCCGCATGATGAATGGGATTCAGCTCCGTGGGAGGGAGATAGATGTGCGAATTGATAGAAATGCTTAAGTAGTTGCTTTTTTAACACTGATACCAGATTTTTGAATTTGTATTTTTCTTGTTAACCATTTTAATTTGAATGGATGTAAAGGTGTTAAAATGATTCAGTTGCTTTCTGGAGTAATTTTAATTACTTTTTTAACAAATGGATTTCCATTTTACTGTTTTTTGCATTGAAACTGCAATGTGCACAATCTTTTTTTGTAGTTGTGGCATCTTGTTGACATTACAGATGTAAACAGTATGACTTTGATAATAAATGCAAGTTAAAGATTTCAGTCATTGCATCCATTACTGGCAGCATATCCTATGCTTGCAAAGCTATCTGTAAACTGAGCTCAGTAAAACTAGAGTTTGTTTTCTCCTGTGAAGTGTCAAGCAAGAATGTTCTTTTTGGTTGTCAGTTTGTGACAGACTTGAAATTGATGCACTTGCAGATCCACGTTAGTAGTTAATGGCGTTGGCACAGGGGAGCCTTTGGATTCCCCCTTCAGACCTGGACGATCGCTCTTTGCAGGAGCACTGGGGCTGATTTTTCTTCAGTGGCATTGCTGGTTTTACAAAATAAAGCATCCTGCACCTTCAGTTGTGTCAGTGCCATTCTGAGGCCTGAACTGAAAGTGGATTTAGAAACCACGTGCTTATTTTTTCCTAATGTGGGCTTCAGCAGGGGCTGCACGCACTGCAGTCGGAGGCAGGAGGTGGGACAGTAACAGGATAGTGGTTACTGTGGGCTGCGTTCTGTACTTTATTGGCTCAGAGGCAAAGATACTGAGAAAGTAAAGAGTGAGGACCGCTACTTTTTGTGTTGCCCTAAGATATTACTTAAGCTGTAATCCTATCAGAAAAGATTAGAAAGCAAGTTGGAGTGTAATCGTATGGCTGCTGTTAAACTAAAGCCTATCAAACTCGTCTTGTGCTGGAAGCGCCCTGCTCTGCTTTGTGCTACTCCTGAATTGCAGTGCAAGAAGCAGAGAAGTCCTTCATCGAGAGACCCGCCTGTGACCGAGGGGGGCGTCGCTCCGGCCCTGCTGGGCGCTTTCCCCCGAGGTTTCGAGGTGACGCGCTCCAGGAATGCCTTCAGGACAATGCCACGATTCCTGAGCTATTTTCCATCTGCTTTCTCACTCATAAGGAGTTCCCGCCCTTTCCAGCAGCTCCTGCTGTCCGTTCGCGGCGGGTTGCACTGGTTCCACTGGTTCCATTCGTTGCACTGCTCACGCTGCTGCTCCCCGCCGAACGCCTCGCGTCCCGCGGAGCGGACGCACTTCCGCCCCCGGAAGCGGCTCGCGCTCCCCGCACGGAAGTGATGTCCGTTGCACCGCGACGGTGACGTCACTGCCTCGCGCCACGCGAGGGTCACACGCTCAGCTCTCAAAATGGCGGCAGCGGCGGCCGGTAGCTGCCGGGTGAGCGCGGGGCGCGGGCGCTGCGTCCGCTCAGGGCCGGTTCTGCGGGTCTCGGGCGTGCCGCGAGACCGAGGTGGGGCAGCGGGAGCCGCCGCCGGGGCGGGGGGCTGGGGGCGCCTGGAGAGCCTCGGGGCCGGCGCGGTGTGGGGCGGGGCCGCCTCCTCCCGCTTCTCAGCCCTTGTACCGCTCGGGCCTTCGGCTCTCGGGGGCTGCTCTCCCCTTCCGCTCCCTCACCCGCACCGCTGGCGTCCCTCAGAGGCGGCAGAGCGACCTGAGCTGCGAGTAAAGCCAAGCGGGGGGACGGAGCCTGCTTAGTCTGTGTTTGGTTTGAGCTCCCGGAGGCTCTGGGTTCTGCGGAGCGCCTCGGCTGCCTCAGTGTGGGACGTGCATCGCCGTGTCTTGGGCTGCGACTTTGATTTTTTGAAAGCAAACGTTGCGGTGGTTGTGGCGCTACTCAAACACGTTAACAAAGCTTTATGGCTGATCCCAAGCATGATCATGGCCTGATCGGATTTCTCAGCAGCACTCTGAATCTGCTCCCAGTGGTGACTGTCGATTTTCAGGATGCTTGCCATCCTTTCTCGGCTCTTCAGGACCACTGTCATCTCATATTGTGTGCTAACTTGAACTTGTTTTTGTTGCAGAAATGTCTCATTAGTGGCATGTGGCTTATGCCTAGAAGATGCCCAGTTCCTGCAGTCCACAGTGTGTACAGAGCGAGCAGGCCTGTCTCAGAGATCAACCAGGTTGGCTAATGACTGAATGTTGTACTACAGGCTGAATCTGGTTTCCCACTGGTGTTCCCCAGCAGCAGCAGTTCCAAGCTGCAAGTTTCACCTTTTCATGAATTCAAGGAGTTTTGTAGAGGCTGAATTGAAGTGACAGGCAGGAGTTGTGCTCTGCTTACCAGACTGTTTCAAGCCTGGTTAGTGTCAAACTGCCTGTTAATGGGTACTTAGATGTATCCTATGTTGCCAGAACATCCAGTACCTTAGAAGTGACCTAGTGCTGGGCTGAAGTAAATCTTTCTGCTGCCTTTGATACTTGTTGAACTTCTTTTTGGATTCTGCAACATGTAATGATTTTTTTTAGTCTAGATGTTACTCTTCAGGAGGAAGAAAAGGTTTTATATCAGGTTTTGTGGAGAACATCAAGCAAGAATTAGCAAAAAACAAAGAGATGAAGGAAAGTATTAAAAAGTTCCGAGATGAAGCTAAAAAGCTTGAAGAGTCTGATGCACTTCGAGAAGCAAGGAGGAAATATGTAAGTCTTTCTCATGAATTCTTTTGACATTTTCGTTGCCTATTTGCTAAGCTAGTTCTGTTTTTAATGTTAAATTTAAGTCTTTATGCAAATGAACTGTTTAGTGGTTAGCCTGCCTATTTTTATGAGAAGTTCTGCTTGGCTGGAAGTACTGACAGCTGAATGGTTGACCTCGAGTGTTTTTTTTCTAGTGGCAATGCTCCCAGCAGGCTGCTCACTGGAATTCCCAGTTGACAAGCTGATAAAATTTGGGGACGTTAAATTTAATGTTCACAGTGTTTGTTTAAATACTTCTTTTGCATTCTTTGAAGGCTATTAAATGGCATTACTCACAGTAATTAAATGCTTGTGTTGGTTACTCAGTTAGTGTTTGCTCAAAGACAGATTTTTATCCAGCTGAGAATGTGCTATATTCTGATTTTTTTTTCAGTAAGAATGCATTTTTCATTTGCTGAAAGTGCTAGGAAGAAGGATAAATCAATTAATTCTATTTAGGCCTGAGCCCTAATTAGTGGTTTTTTTTTTTTCTTTTTTTTTTTTTTTTTCTCTAAATTAGTGCTAATAGGATATTCTGTGCATGAAGGTATTTTTGAATGAGTATCTTCTGCCCTCATCCATCGTGTTTTCTTTTTTTTTCACAGAAAACCATTGAATCTGAAACAGTGAAGACCTCAGAAGTAATTAAAAAGAAACTTGAAGAAATAACTGGTACAGTTAAAGAGGTAAAACATAGCTGTGGAATCACCTTTTTTTTAAGAGAGCTCATCTCTGAGGTTCTGTGTGTATTTGAATTGTCATCATGTTTTTCTTGAAGCCAGGTAGTTGCTATTTCAAAGGTTATCACTGTTGCAGATCGTAAAGGATAGAGCTGCTATCAAAGCTGCAGCAATTAACATGTGACAGATCTCTTAGTTGTTGTATGTTGTGTAGGAGAGCATCCAGCAGCTCCTTTCACATTTGGAGGTTGAATATGGTGCATATGGTTCTTTTATTCTTTAGCACTTACGAAGGAGGATGTTGTATCTATGCATATTGACTTTTCAGCAATTAAGCAAGTTCTCTTGTAGGGTGGGACCAAGCACTGAAACTTAATGAGCATAACTTCATTTCTTGTTATGTATTGAACTCTTCCAGGCATCAGATGTTTTGGAGTGGTTGCTACACCTTGAGTTCTGTCTCTTGAGTAAATCTCTGTGGAATTTTCGTTATAGTATTTTAAATATGGAGAAAAATTAGGTGTATGCTAGATGCTGGCTCTGATAAACACAGCCTAGGTGATACATAGGAATATGTTAGATTGAGAAATGCATTTGCTGTTTCTTCAGGAAGATCTGAATAGCAGAGAGCTATCTCAACCTCTGCTGTATCTTAAGAAGTAGTAAATGGTGGTTTTAAAGGAAAGCTCTGGAATGTTTTAACATCAACGGCCCTTCTCTTTGAGGTCAGGAGAAACAGTTTTTGTATGTATGAGTAGCAGCTATTACAAACGTGTGTGTGACTGTGAGCAGTCAGAACTGTTCTGCACAGAGCTGTTGGCTGTGTGAGTTTCAGTGCCAAGCCACTGCGTCCCAGTAAATCTCTCCTGTGACATATAAACTGTGTGTTCACCTTAGATTGGTTAGCCCTATTGCATTTAGGCTTATACAAAATGTGCTTTCACCTGTGTTGTTATAATTGTCTTCTTTATTCTCTTCCAGAGTTTGGATGAAGTAAGTAAGAGTGATATTGGCCGGAAGATAAAGGAAGGTGTGGAAGAAGCAGCAAAAACAGCAAAGCAGTCAGCAGAGTCAGTGACAAAAGGAGGAGAGAAATTAGGCAAGACAGCAGCCTTCAAAGCTATTTCTCAGGTACACCTCTCTCTCTGGGACCTAGTGCTGCAGGCACAGATCATCTGAACTTGTGCTAATTATAAAATTTATTTGTTAAGTAGAAAGCCTTGGTACTGCTGTCTTTGTACATACGTATCAGTAAGGAAGCATTTGTGTCATCACCCTCTAACCCTTGTTAGAAGGTGATGAGGCACTGGCATAGGTTGCCCAAGGAGGCTGTGGATGCCCCATCCCTGCAGGCATTCCAGGCCAGGCTGGATGTGGCTCTGGGCAGCCTGGGCTGCTGGGTGGCGACCTGCACACAGCAGGGGTTGGAACTGATGAGCATTGTGGTCCTTTTCAACTCAGGCCATCCTATGATTCATTCTATGATTCTCTGAGTAAGAGCGATGACAATAACACCTGCTCTTATCTTTGTCTTTTTCCTTTGACAGAAGCAATTTTTAATTTTTATGGGAAAGACGGGGGAACAGTAAATCAGCCTAATAGGATTGCTTTCCTTTCAGGGAGTAGAAACTGTGAAGAAGGAAATAGATGAAAGTGTTTTAGGGCAGACTGGTCCTTACAAACGTCCAGAGCGTCTACGGAAAAGAACAGAGTTCTCAGGCGAGAGGATTAAAGAGGAGCGAATATTTGAAGCTAATGAGTACGTATTTCATGTAACTTGGGGCAAATCTTTATCAGATTATTCACAGAAATGACTTAAACTTACAGATCAGGTTAAAAATCAAGTGCTGAAATGAGCAGAGCAGGTAGATCTGAGAGCAAGGTTCTACCATAAGTTTATGATACAGAATTTTCTGATAGTCAAGCTGGGCATTTGGAAGTTCTGAGTGTGTACGTCATGTTCTGTCTGACTTGCACGTGTTACATTTTCTCTGTTCTAACATCTTGCTGTTGACTTGTATTTGACTTGGCTAAGTCTAAGCTGCTTTACTGTCTTCACTGCCTTGCCTCCACTAAACTGTGTATTTTTTATGCTGTGTATCAGCCTCAGTACTATTGCGTGCTTCAGTGACATTCATCAGAATATTCATCTTTTTGCTCTCTCACCTCCAAGTTATTTGTTCACAAGTTCCTGTCTTCTGTGCCTTCTAGGGAGGCCATGGGTATGGTGCTGCACAAGGACTCCAGATGGTATCAGCAGTGGAAAGATTTCAAGGACAACAACGTGGTCTTCAATAGTAGGTGTACCAAAGACAAAGTAGTAGCACGTTATTTTCTCTGATCTGATTCTTGCCTTGTGGGATCTGATGCCATTTGTGCAACCAACCCCAACAGAATGCTAATGACAGCATTGTATTGATATAGTTGTGGCTGTGGGTGATGTGAATGGGAAGTATGATAATACCGCAGGCCCCTAAGTTGCCATCCCCCCAGCCAGGCGTTGTCTTTGGTCAGTCTCACCCACTGTAAGTACCAAAACTAGCTTTCACAATTGCTTGAAGAACTCTAGATCCACCTTGACACTGTCAGGAGACCAGGACACATAAATGCATGTCACAGGGTATAGGTCAGGCAGGTCTACTCTCATCCTTGAGCTTATTGTGAGGAAAGGTCTTGTTTTCAGTGAGCTGATTTCTTTTGTCATCTGCTTAGGACTCTGGAATGTGTGGGACTTTGCATCATTTCTATGTATTAAAAAAAAATAGTCTGAGAATACTGAATATCTGTACTCTGCAGCAATCAGGCAACACTGCACATGTGGCTGCACTGAGCTCTGCAACGTGTGTTCTCCTTTTGTGTATTCCCTGTACAACTGCAGGTTGTTTTTGGCTTTACTTTTTGATTTGATTTGAAGCATAAGCTTCAACATTCCAGTTGTTAATTGACTAGCTGCTCTGTACTTACCTGTTATCTTGCAACTGTCTTGTGTGGTTCTGGTCTATTTGATTATGTCCAGAGACAGATAATGGACATAATGGGCTTGTTTTGCCCTACTTTGCTGCTGCAGTGCTCATCTGTTTCAGTGGGTTTGCTTCCTGCTCCTACTTTCAGTCTTCTTTCTGCCTTCAAGATCTTGCTTGGCAGTTCTCCCTGCACAGAATCACAGAACTGTAGAGGCTGGAAGTACCTTTGAGATCATCAAGTCTTGCTATAGAGCAAATTCTCTACAGCAGGTTGCACAGAAGAGCATCCAGGTGGGTTTTGAGTATCTCCAGAGAAGGAGACTCCACCACCCCTCTGGGCAGGTTGTGCCAGGGCCCTGCCGCCTTCACAGTGAAGTTCTTCCTCAAGTTTGTATGGAACTTGCTGGGTTCAAGTTTGTGCCCGTTGGCCCTTGTACTGGGCACCACCACAAGAGCCTCCATCCTCTTGACACCTGCCCTTTTGATACCTGCCCTTTAGATATTGATGAGCACTGATCAGATTCCCTCTCAGTCTTCTCCAGGCTAAACATCTCTTAGTGTTTTCTTGTATGAGATGGGAGATGTTCCAGGTCCATAATCATCTTTATAGCCCTTTGCTGCACTCTTTCCAGAAATTACCAGAAGTCTTCCTTGAAGTTGGGAGTCCAGAACTGGACACAGCATTCCAAACGTGACCTCTCCAGGGCAAAGTTGGAGCACATCCATTGCTGTGCTGGCCACGCTCTTTTTAATGCACCCCGGGTTCCTCTGGCCTTCTTGGCCACCAAGGCACACTGCTGGCTCATGGTCACCTGCTGGCCACCAGGACACCCAGGTCCTTCTCCCCAGAGCTCCCTTCCAGCAGGGCAGCCCTCAGCCTGTACTGGAGCATGCAGTTATTCCTCCGCAACTGTAGGGGTCTGCACTTGCTCTTGTTGAACATCATCAGATTCCTCTCTGCCCAACTGTCAGCCTGTCCAGGTCCCACTAAGTGGCAGCACAACATTCTGGTTTGGCCCCCTCCTCTTCTTAGCTTTGTGTCATTAACAAACTTGCTGGGAGTGAACAGGACCTGGCCCAGCACTGACTCCTGGGGAATGCCAGCTGTTACAGCCTCCAACCAGACTGTCAGACCGTCCTGCTGATCACTGAGCTCTGCCTGTCAGACAGTTCTCGGTCCATCTCAATGTCCATTCATCTTTCCCCCACTTCCTAAGCTTTGTTACATGGATGTTGTAGGAGATGTTGTCAAAAGCCTTGTTGAAGTCCAGGTAGACTGCATCCTCTGCTCTTCCCTCATCTACCCAGCTTGTCATGGCATTACAGAAGGCTACCAGGTTGGTCAGACATGATTTCCTCCTGCTGAATTCATGTTGACTATTTCTTATATATATATTTTCTCTTCCGCTTGCTTGGAGATGGCATCCCAAGCAAGTTGTTCCATCACTGTCCCCAGGGATGGAGGTGAGGCTGGCTGGCCTGTAGTTCCCCGGGTCCTTCTTGTCCTTTTTGAAGATTGGTGTGATTTGGGCTTTCCTCCAGTCTTCAATCACCTCTCCCGTTCTCCATGACCTTGCACAGATGATGGAGATTGATTTGGCAGTCATTTCTGCCAGCAGCTTCAGCACAAGTGGGTGCATCCACAGGTGAGGAGAGGGGGCTGAGTGGAGCCCCATGGTGCTGCAGCTCCTTGCAGGGAGCAGCGGGCAGTGCTGAGCTCTGCTCTGTGTGGACAGCAGCAGGGAATGGCACAGAGCTGTGCTGGGGGAGAACCAGGGTGTGAGGGAAAGGCTTTGGCCCAGGGGGTGGTGGGCATAGAGCACCTTCCTAGGGCAAAGGACACAGCCCTGAGGGACACCACCCTCAGCCAAAGGATTTGGGTGGTGCTGTGTGGGGCTGGGAGCTGGACTGGGGGATCCCTTGGGTCCCTTCCAACTGTGATAATGTTCGTGTGAAAGGAGCCAACCCCGTAGTTAGTGACAACTGTAAAGGTGAGGAGAAAACTAGCTTTTGAAACTGGAGCTTGTTAATCAAGAAGGAGAAGTAGCATGTTTAACCTGCAACACACTGCTTGTCCTTCCTTGTTCAGGGACTCGGTGGAAGGACTCTATGCTAACATCTCTTCTTGTTTCAGGGTTCTTTGAAATGAAAATGAAATATGACGAAAGTGATAATGCATTCATTCGAGCTTCCAGAGCTGTCACAGACAAAGTCACTGACTTGATAGGTAATGTGTCATCATTGCTATGAAACTGCATGTCCACCTTCTGGCTCTTGCTGTTAGTGATGTCCTACATGTAATACTAACCTTTGCAAAGGAGTCTCAAGCTTTTTAGTATTTTGCATTTATTGTTATTCAGTCATTCAGTGCAGCAACCTGCTGTTGGCAGTATGTGGGGTAAATGTCAAGCCTAACTTGGTCTGTTTCAAGGTGACTCTTCCTTCCCTCTTTCTAAAGCCCAAGACCCATCTTTTCTCTTGGTTTCTGGTAGCAGTTGTCATTCTACCAGTCTTGCTGAATTGTTTTGTCAGGTGGATTGTTCTCGAAGACGGAAATGTCAGAGGTTTTGACAGAGATACTCAAAGTGGATCCATCCTTTGATAAAGATCGTTTCTTAAAGCAATGCGAGCGTGATATAATCCCCAACGTCTTGGAGGTAAGGTGGGGATAGAATGGGATACATTCAAAGAGGTACAACAGGAATTGCCTGGAGAGATTTGTATGAGATTGGCTAAACAAAAGCAGTTATTGTTGTTCATCTTGCAGTGCAGTGATGTTGAAAGAATGTATGTCAAACTGGTGCATGCCAGTAAACACATCACATACCTCTGATCCTCTGGTTGCGAGGTAGCAGTGTGAGATGAACTGAAAACAAGCAGCAAAAGCAATGCTTAGAGATACAGACAATGAAACTGATGCGTGTTTGTTTTTGCCACTGCTGTCTTTGTGGTGACTGACTGTGCATGTATCAGAGAGATGGCTGCAACTGTAACGTCTGCACTGAAATAAGACCTCCCAGGATTTCTGGGTAGTGCGTGTTCTGGCAGTGGATTAGGATATTATCTGAAGATTTATGACATCTGCCTTCGTATGTGTTTACAGAAGATCTTATTGCTGCTCCTCTTTGTTAATTCTTGCTCTTTTCTTGATTCAGGATGTAGGACTTCAGGCAGTTTGCTACTGAAACTGCTGATACTCCAATTCTTTGATATAGCATATATTTTTAAATGCTCATATCTTACTGATTTTTTATTTTTCTGTTTTAGGCTATGATATCTGGAGAGCTTGATATCCTCAAAGATTGGTGCTATGAGGCGGTAAGTAGAGTACTAGGAGTACTAAAAATGCCTAAAAAGGTTGTGATTCTCACTTCTGAGTAGGTGTGCTGTGCTTTCTTTGCAAGCTGTGTGGCCATTATGACTGTGGTGCTGCTTACCCACTTTGCCTCTGCTCCCCCATTAAATTTGTTCATGCTGTAAAGCTCTAATGCAGTCAAGTATGCACTGTGGACTTCTGGAGTAGAATGGATGTGAGAGGAATGCTGTTTAGTGTTGCAGCACGCGCCCGTTCCGATTTCCCGGGAGACCGCAGCTTGGCCAATTACTGAGGCGACACCAATATGATGAGCAGCAAATGGCGTTTATTACCCGTATACACTACCTTATATAGCCTAATTACTTTGTCTACGCCCCCAAGGGCGCACATCACACATCAATCATTAGAGCAGGGAGGGAGCTTAACACATCAGACCCCGCGGGGGGGTCTCGCAGTTTTGCAGTTGCTGACAACAGTTTAGAGAGGTAGAATTGAGAGCCAATCCCAAATGAGTCTAACTATCTTCAGTCCTTCAAAGCCTTGCATGATTAGATTGGACTTCAGTAGAGCCTTTGAGGTTTGGTGCATTGTTCTGTACTGGTGGTGACTTCAGAGCAATTAAGGCCCTGGAATTCAGAAGTCTCCAGGAACTGAGGAGTCTTTCAAGATCTCAGATTGTGGGATTTTGTGGAGTTTAATCAAATTAGTGCTTAGCTTCAGTCAATTTAGTGCTTCTGCAGCACCAATTCACATGCTTCCAATTTTATTTAACATGGGCACAACTGCCTGGTTTTCCTGGGGCTGCTGGGGTGCCTTGACTCTGAGCTGTTCTGGGGAGGCTTTGTGCAAAACCAGGTGAACACGCAAAGCCCTCTTAACTTACTTCAGCTTTTAAGGAGCCACTGGAGCTTGAAGCTATGGAGGAATGACAGGAAAGACAGTGTCTCTCTTGTCCTGGCACTGGTCAGAGATAGGGGCTGATAAGAGATGTTTGAGCTGACCCCGAAAGGTGATGATTTTCTGGTGGCAGTCAGATCGTCCCTGGAACTGTTCTACAAACAAAACTCCACTGTGGTACCCCAGCAGTCTTTGCAGGCTCAAGGTTTTCTGAAATTGCAGCTTAGGTAACATGCAGCCTGAATACCTGACTGCAAAAAATGGAATTTATTGGTGAGATGGTGAATTTGCTTTTCTTCTGGTATAGGTTTTGATCATTGGATGCACTTCTTGGAGAAATGAATTGGTTGTTATTCAGCGATTGTATTGTTGTCCTTTTAACTTTATGAAAGCAGATCTTTACCTGAAAACAGCATTTAAATGTGAAAGGACATTTGTTCTCTCCCTCTCTGTCCCAAAATAGTTCTGCTATAGGCAATGCGGACCTGTGCTCTAAAGTAATGTAGCTGCTTCCTAGTCACAGCCACCACCAGGGGGTTGCAAGTTCACACACTGAAAAGGCTGGGTTGGTTGGTGTTGTTTTAATTCCTGCATTTAAATCTTTTGAAGTTGTTAGCTGCTAACATCTTTGCAGCCATGTTGCACAATACGAGAGTAAGTTATTAAAGAATCCCCCTTATTTTCAGACCACCTTAACATTCCAAGCCACTTTTGAGATCATACCATAGAATTCCATTCAGATTTCTAGTGGGAAGTAATAGATTCACTGTGGTCTAAAAAGCATACAAACCCTTCTAGTGATAGCCAGAAATGAAGGTCATAAGACTCATCCATAAAAACGACCAGGAGGTAAATGAGAGTTTTAGAAACGAGAATGCAGAAGATGGAGGCTCTGTGAACAGAGCCCTGCTGAAAGTGTTAAGTTGGTGATGCTGGTCACTAACATGTTAGAGTACAAAGCAGGAAGGCAAGTAAAGCAACAAAGCTGCCTGTGCCTGCTGTCCCCAGAATCCCTGTTCTGTCATTCCAGCTTTACTCTGGTGACTTTCTCAGTATTCTTCTGTCAGGTATTTACATTTGAATGCTTGTGTTGAAGGTTAAAAGATCAGCGTTGGGGGAGTCGTGGTAGGGACTCCTCCTGTTTGCTTGGTAGCTGCCAAGAATGCTGTGAGAATGCTGAAATTTAAATCCCAACAACAGTTCTTGAGGCATAAATAACGAAGCATATGTGCCTGAAAGCAGCCAGGAGGAGCTGGTCTGCCTGCAGGGTCTGGCTGGGTGTGAGGAAAACAGCTTTGTTCCCAAACTGTTTCTCCCTGTCTGCTGTCAAATCAGAGCTGCAAATGCCCTGGCTATCAGGTGCACTCAGTCTGTGTATTCTCTTGTAACCAATGACCTCTTGTTCTGGCCAGGGGAGATGGGATTCTTAGGAAGAATTTCGTTATGTGAAGCACAGAGCATTTGAGGTAGTCTGCAGGGTATATAGCAAGACATACTTGTTCAGTATATTTGCAAAAAAAAAAAAAAAAAAAAAAAAGACTTGTATTGTCATATTTTCTGATGGTTCTCTCTAAGCAGAAAATTCCTTTTTCTTTGACAGAGCAAATTCAAACATGTAACACAAGTTTGTTGCTTCATTTAGACTTACAGTCAGCTTGCTCATCCAATCCAGCAAGCCAAAGCCATGGGTCTCCAGTTCCACTCCAGGATTCTCGACGTAGACAACATTGATGTGAGTGTATTTCTGTATTTCACCTTGGGGATGAATCAGAAACTCACGATTTCAGGGGTTTTCTTCTTTGCTCTATTTTACTTCATGCTGGTCTACTTACCATGTTTGATAAGGGAGGAACCAATCATTGTTGCAGGAAGAGAGACATGGGACAGGTTTGGGGAAGGAATTTTTTATTGCGTGATCAAGCCTAAGTTGCAGCATCGTGGTTTGCCTCTGTGCCAGGGCATCTTGGTCTGAACCACCTGCAAAAACTGAGGTGCTGTCTATGAAGGGCTTTGTTGATGGTTTTTTGGGATAACAACATGTGGTGCTTTTGTGACTCCAGGCTGTGCAGTGCAGGAGCAGATATCAGAGACCTGAGTGCTGCTCTGTGTGGTTGTGTGGGAGGTAATGGTGCTGCTGCCCCAGGAGCTGTGTTGGCAGCTGAGCACTGTGGCGAAACAGTCATCATGCATTATAACAGACTGCCTGCACAGTGGTTGTGCTGTCTGTAGTCCTCTTTACTCTGGAGTCTGAAGTGTTACTGTTGTACTTAGCAGCCAGTCTGCTGTACTGCCTTCGTTTAATGAGGCCTTTGGTGTTGTCTGTCACAGTACTGCTGGTTTCTTTCTTTTGTTTGATGACAAAGGCGTCTCAAAAAGAAATTCCCACTTTTTATCAGATTATGAGATCTTTTATGTCCTGTAACAATCTCTGCCTCAAAGGATGTGAGTGAGTGGAGGAAAAGAATGGGGCCGTTGTACATTCACCCTTTGAAACAGGCATGAGAGTTCCAGAAACATCTGAGGAGATGCCTTACAACAAAAGATTGAGAAGTTCACCTTCTGTAGCCCTGTGAAAGAGCAATGGGAGCTGACTTGCCTGATGATCGCTCAGGGAGCAAGAAAATAATCAACCCATTAACAGACAGAAAGCTTCTCAGGACTGCTGGTGCCTGATATTATCTCTCATCTGTCTGGTTCAGAGGAAATCATGCAACTCTGGGCAGTATCTACAAGCACGTGCCAGATGAGCAGGAAAACTTGTGGCATGGACAATTCTCCTGAATATCCAGCAATGAATAACATGTTCTAACAGAATCAAAGCTTTGGGAGTAACAAACGTGATGGCCTTTTTCCTGAGCATCTGATTTAAATCTGAAGTTTTTTTCTGTTATTAGAATCTAGGTGGCTTGGTTTCCTTACAAGCTGAGTAACCTTTTTGGTGTAGGTAGGTGTAAAATCAATGAATGCACACATGTTATAATTATGGAATGTACCAGAGAGTTTGGCTAAGCAGGTTATTATGCAAAAGAGAGTAGATAGAATGCTTACCTGCATCCTGGGCTCGGTGCAAAACTCCAAAGGAGGGATCTCCAGAAGAAATCCTTCCCCCTTGTCAGTCAGCTCTTAAATGGCTCTAGGAGAGGTGCAGCCAGGCTCCAGCCCTTCCTGCAGCACCACTGAATTGCCTTCATCTGTGCTCCCGTGGCTGACGCGCTGCTCAGGTGGTCAATCAGAGGTTCAGGCTATGATTCAGCAGTTCCCATACAGTAGGTAGGGTAGCTGCTCATTAGTATAAAGCTCTGCATAAATTCTGAGTGGTGTCTGGAAAGACATTTTGTTATAAATATGTCTTGGATGCCTATTTTTGCATAAAGTTTCTTGAGAAAACTACATTATCCTGGCTGAAAAATGACTGACATAAGGTATGATCAGTGCAATTCATATTACACTCTCTGTGTTGCAAGAAAGGGACATAAAAGGGAGATGATTGTTTAAATTTTTAAATGCATTTCCTTAGAAAAGATTTATGGTATTGTGCTGAGAGATCTCATCCAGAAAAAGGGTTGACTGAGCTTGAAAATCAGCATGTAAAAGATTTGAAGGAGTTCACATTCTGCAAAATTTGCAGCACTGAAATTAAAATTAAGCCTTTAAAATATCAATGTATGCACTCATGTTCCATGCTTAAGGACTTGAATTTTAGATGCTTGGCTAGAAGGCATTATCATAAGGTGTCTTGGGTTGGAAAGGGACCTTGAAGACCATCTGGTCCTAACCCTCCTGCTGTGGACTGGCTGCCCCCCAGCAGATCACTGCCCAGGGCTCCATCCATGACCTCCAGAGATGGGTTCACTTCTCTGGGCAACCTGTGCCTCACCGCTCCTTGAGTAGAGTTTCTTCCTAATACTTAATCTAAATCTCTCCTCTTGTAGTTTAAAGCCATTCCCCCTCGCCCACCACTATCAGACTGTGTAAAAAGTCTCTTCTGCTTATAAGCTCCCCACGAGTACTGTAAGGCTGCAGTCAGGTCTCCCCATAGCCTTCCACTCTCCAGGGTGAGCACCCTCAGCTCCTTTGGCCTGTTCTCATAGCTGATGTGCTCTGGCCCTCTGAGCATCTTTGTTGTCTCCTCTGGCCCCACTCCCTACATCCTTCTGTGCTAGGGCCCCAGGCCTGGGCACAGTACTGCTGGTGGGGCCTCATAAGGGCACAGCAGAGGGGTTCAGTCAACTCCCTGCCCACTGCCATCCCTCTGTTGATGCAGCCCAGGATGCTGTTGGTCGTCCAGGCTGCAGGCACACACTGCTGGCTCATGTCTGGCTTTTCATCCACCAGGACACTCGGGTCCTTCTGTGCAGCACTGCTCTCGATGAGTTCTCCCAGTCTGTGCACACACACATCTGGGATTGCCCTGACCCAGGTGCAGCACCTTGCACTTGGATTGCTGAATCATTGTTGAAGTTCACATCATCCCACTTTCAGGGTTTTCCATTCCTTCCTTCTGTTGTATCAGCTGCACCACTCAGCTTGGTGTCATCAGCAAACTTGTTGAGGGTGCGCTCAGTCCCAGTGTGTGTATTGATAAAGATGTTGAGGAGCTCTGATCACAGGACACCACTTGTGACAGTCCCCTACCTGGACATAGAGCTGTTGACAGCAATTTGGTTGCAACTTTCCTACCAGTTCTTTTTCCACCCAATTGTTCAGCCTTCAAACCCATCTCTCTCCAATTTATAGATGAGGATGTTGTGTGGGACCATGTCAGAGGCCTTACACAAGTCTAGGTAGATGACATCACTTGCCTTTCTTTTGCCTGCTGAAGTTGTCACTCCATCATTGAAGGCCACCAGATGGGTCAAGCATGATCTGTCCTTGGTGAAGCCATGCTGGCTGTTTTGGATCATCTGCTCGTCTTGCATGTGCATTAACATCTCTTCCAGGAGGATTTGCTCCATGATCTTCCCAGGCACAGAGGTGAGACACAGTGGCCTGTAGTTTCCCTGATCTTCCTTTCTCCTTTTCTTATAAATGGAAGAGATGTTTCCCTTTCTCCAGTCACTGAGACTTAACTAGGCAGCCACAACTTTTCAAATGTGATGCAGAGCAGCTTGACAACCACATTAGCCAGTTCCTTGCAGACCCTGGGATGCACATCAAGGGGCCCCCTGGTCTTGTACACATCTAGTCTCATCGTTCTTGAACTGCTCTTTGCATTGCAGGATGACTTGGGCAGGTTCCAGGAATCCAGTCCTTACTGGAATGGTGTCAGTTACTGCAGTGCTTGAGAATTGATTCCCTCTCATTAAGCAAAAGAGCATTGCAGAAGTGTGTTCTGTCATTGACTACCAGGAAGGCTGGCACCTCCCTGTAGAGCAAGATGCTGGGAGAATGCTCTGCAGGAGGACTGGTAACGTGTGAGCAGAGAAGGTACAACTTGATGAAGAGTTTGGTTTGGGTTTGGTGCTGGGAGATGGTGGGATTGTTTGGCTGTGTAGTTGTGCTAAATACTTGGTGCCTCTACATTAATCTGCAAAAACACTCCATTTTCTAATAGAGTTTTCTTTAATTGCAGCTGGCCATGGGAAAAATGATGGAGCAAGGACCAGTATTAATCATCACTTTTCAAGCTCAGATCGTGATGGTAATTAAGAACCAGAAAGGGGAAGTGGTAGAAGGTGACCCGGTAAGTGATGCTCACCTCCTGAATGTGCCCCAGGTCCCTCTGTAGCCATCTCAGCCATGGATTGAGTTTGTAGCAGCTCCCTATAGCAGTATGTGGTGTATTTCAGCTTTGCTTACCCACATACATTGTAATCCACTCACACTGCATTCTCTGTCCTATTCTAAAGGTTTTACTGAGTATTTTTGAGAACTTTTCTCTGGTGTTGTTGTTACACCAGCATCTCCACTGGAACATTTAACAGTCAGTGATTGTGATACGATCTGTTGCTGTGGTTTAGAATGCTTGTGTGCTTGCCAGTGCAGCTAAGCACATGGCTATTTTATGAATTCTGTTGTAATGGTGGTCCCCCCACCATAGACAGGAAAGCTGGGTTCTGTAGGGTTGCAGTGTCTTGTCCACCAGAGTTTTGCAGATCTCCGGATGACACAGAGCTGGGGTATGAAACAGCTGATTTCAACACAAGTGACTGAGAAAATGGGTTGAGCAAGAGTAACTTTTTGTACCACAATAAATCAAATACAGTGTCTTTGTTTTGCATGCTCTCTGCACCTGGGAAGAACAGACAAGCTCTGTTTTGCAAGCAGTGGAGTTGAAATGGCTTCATGCATCCAAATTAGCATACATACATCTGAGTTATCAGCTTGCTTTTGTGCTTTACAGTCATGACTCTGGCTTTTGGACCAAAGCTGGGTCTCATTCTTTCATCTTGAAGGACTACAGAGCAAGCATGAGCTTGTCTGCAGCTGCTCACATAGAAGAACTGTAGTTCAGTAATTCAGTCAGTTCAGCAAAATCATCTGGATCTTCACAGGTGAAAACAGCTGCCCATATAATCAACTGTTATCACCCACAATGAAGTCACTGTCATGTAGTTGGGTGAGGGAGTGAGTTTCTCTGTTTGCTAGGCCATTAGAAATACTGGACTAAAATTAAAATACTCTTGGTAGTGATGGACAGATGAGAAAATGAATGAAAACCTGAAGGGAATGAGCAAGCTGTGGCAGGTGGAATCATCCTTGCAGGCTGCCCTGCTTGTATTTCTCTGCAGTCTTACCACAGATGGGTGATGTATATGTTAAAGAGCTGGGAGAAGACGTTAACTGATAGAAACCTCGTAAAACTCATTAACTGTGCTCTGTATGTTTTCCTTAATCAGTGTTAGCTTCTTCAGGTGGGCAGCCTGGATACAGCTCAGTGAGTCTGTGCTCAGTGAGTCTCAGTTCTGTGAGTCTGGCTGCTTGTTGCTGTGGCTTTTGGGGCCTGTAGGTTCTCAATCAGACATGCCTTGTAGACAAGGCTGCAATAACTTGAATTTAAATTGGCTGGCAGAAGATGTGCTGGCTGTGAAATCCCGTTCAGCTCAGTGTGAGCTATTTATCCCTGTCACACTCTTGAAGTGCTACAGGCCATTAGCTGAACATTATCTTGTATGAGGAGAATCTACAAACATCTGGAAGGAACACAGAGTTGTAGATAATCTTTAATTCACAGTGAGGAGAGGAGCTGGAGTTAGGAGCAGCCCTTTCTCTTCCGGTTGCTGCTGTGCCTGGCCAGCAAATTCCCAGCCTGCAGAGGGGCTGTGTGTGGGTTCCACTGCCTTGGCACTCTGTGGGACAGAACTGAACTGTTCTCCTGTGGATTAAAGCTTCCTCACAGATTCCCCCCAAGCCTGTTATTTTTTTCCTCCCTTTCCTTTCATAGAGGGCAGTTTAAGAACAGAGCACGAAGATGCTTGGAGGTCAGGCTGGAGTCATTGAAGCCGTTTGTTAGGAAACTGGGAACGTCACTGGAGCCAGTTGGAAGTAGGAACTTCTTTTCAGCTCTTGCCTCACTACATTGGCACAGAGTGCCTCACAGAGCTCTGTTCGCTGAAACTGTCCCATATCCAGTTGTGCTGAGTACTGTGCATCAGCCGTTTGTCTATTGGGAACCTCTGACGGGGTGGTTGAGTAAAGATACAAAGGGCTGTGAGGAACTCATTGCCATGAAGGCTGAAAATAAGGAAATTGTGTGGTTTGGCAACACTGCTTTTGAACGAAGGCAGAGGATTTGAAATGGGAGGCAGACGTCATGTAGCATAATGGAGCGGGGAAAGTTACAAGTATATTAATTAAGGTAATTGGAATTGGACAGATTCACGAAAGATTGGGTATTCTGCAAGTCCAGGTGAGTCTGAGTCCCAGGAAATCTCTGACCTTTCCTTACTGAGCTGTGCAGTGCCCGACACGAGTTCTGTTTCTTTCACTTTTTCTCTTGTGCATCACATTTTGACTGTCTTCATGGGCAGTAGTCTCTATGAATAGGCAGGATTTTATTTCTTCTAATTTTTACAAGGAAAAGGAGATGAATGAGAACAGCTTAAATAAAAGAATAGCAAAAAAGGAAAATAGGTAAAGTAGGATGAAAACCAGATTGATGGTGGTCTCTAGAAGTACATTAACCTTCAATCACTTTCTTAAGCAGGCAAAAGTTCTGTTGTTCTTCGTTTCTTGTCTCCTCTGCATTCCTTCTTACACACCCCCATCATCTATGCTACTCAAATTGATGTCACTTTCAACACTTCCAAGCGTAACCAAAGCAAGTGAAGCTGCTGAGACACTGAACAAGAGGAAAATGTCTTTCAGTGTAGGATATTTCTAACACCTGCTGCAATACAGAAACTTCCCGTCGTCACATTTACGTACCTGTACCTTGCGACCTATAAAGACTGATACATTCAGTCAGAAATGTAATAGTTAAGCTCACAGCTGGGAACTGAGTGCAGGATGTTCCCCCAGTGCTGCTTCGTTATCTGGAGGGAACATTTGCTTCTTGGTGGTTGGTGTGTGTTCAGTATGCATCTCGTCCACCACAAATGTTCTCAGATCCACTCTACTGTGAATCCCTGGAGATAAGGCAGACAGGTGTGGTGGTTTGTGGTTTTTATGGTTGTTTTTTTTCCCAGTGATTTATGTATTTGGTTATGTGTATTTTGTGTGTATATATTTTGTAAGATTTCTCTGTTCTTTTTCTTTCCTGAAAATGAACTTATAAAATCAAGTGCTTATAGCCAGTGATAAGAAGGTTTAAGAATAACTTCTCTCTCTGCTGGCTGGTGATGTACCTGACTTCCATGCAGGTCATGGAATCACTAGGGACCCTCGAGGAAAAGACCCTCGAGATCATCCAGTCCAACCATCCACCTACCACCAATGCTGCCCACTGAACCATGTCTCTCAGTGCCACATCTACATGTTCCTTGAACACCACCAGGGACAGTGACCCCCCCACTCCCTGGGCAGCCCATTCCAGCACCTGACCACTCTTCTGGGGAATAAATTGTTCCTAATGTCCAACCTGAGCTTCCCCTGGTGCAACTTGAGGCCATTCCGTCTCATCCTTATGCTGTTCCCTGGAGAAGAGGCTGAGCTCCACCTGACCACCGCCTCCTTTCAGGCAGTTGCAGGGAGCCATAGGTTCTGCCCTGAGCCTCCTCTTCTTCAGAGTGCCCCATCCCATTCCCTCAGCTGCTCCCCATAGCACTGTGCTTTAGCCCTTCAGCTCCACTGCCTGATGGGGAGAGGCTGCAGCTCACAGACTGCTGTGGGAAAGGTAGGGATGTAGCTGTGGGCAAGAGCCTTCAACTTAATTGAGTATCACAAACAGTAGAGCCTGGCAGTCAAACCAGATTGAAACCAAAAATTTATGTTCATCAGCAAGTCAGATATTTTTGAAGTCGCCGTCCCTGGCCGTGTTCAGGAGGTATCAGGATGAGGAGCTATAAGATCTGGTTTAGTGCTTGTGGTAGCAGTGGTGATGGGAGGATGGTTGGATGAAATGATCTTGTAGGTCTTTTCCAACCCTGTGATTCTGTGAAGTTGGCAGGGGTGTCAGTTAACATTTGTAGGCACAGATATTAGGAAATCCTAATTGTGCTTTCGGAAATCAAAAGTTTACAGGTTCCTGATTGTTCTGTGATTTAGCAAACGTTACAGGAGCTAAACTTACATGTGATTTTGGGGCTTAGAACCTGGAGAGAAAAATTACAATGTTCTCTGGAGGGAGTATGGAGCATCTCTGCAACAAGCACTGAGCTCGGGGCTCTGTGACTGTAATGCAAGCTCTAACAAGGATTTTCCTTCCAGGACAGGGTTCTGCGGATGCTGTATGTGTGGGCACTTTGCAGAGACCAGGATGAGCTCAACCCCTATGCTGCGTGGAGGCTATTGGACATTTCCTCGTCGAGCTCTGAGCAAGTTCTCTGAGGCGAATTGCATCCAAGAGCTCCCTCCCTCAAAGCAATGCCATCTCTGAACTTGCATGATGCACTGTGGGGGAGGGGGACCAGAGTGGTTCTCTTTCAGAAGAATGGGCTATTGGGTGTGCCATCATTACACTGCTCCCCATTGTGAACTGGACGAGTCTGACGTATCTGCCTTACGCTTTGCCATGTAGCAATTTGTACTGTAAGGATGTATGGTAGGTTGTAACTCGAATGGTCTAAGACACTTGCAGCTGCTGTTGGCTCCTGTTTAAATGGTGGGTGAAGGAGGATGTTTGGGGTCCTATACATTGACCAGTGCTTCCAGTGATGGGCAGAGGTGGAGGTGAATACTGATGAGCAGCACAGTGAGATGCGACAGGTCTGGTTTCAATCTGCTGTCATCCCCTGATGGCCTTACATCATCTGTGAGAGGAGCTTAGAGCTGCTCTTAAGGCACGTTGGTCTCATTCCAGCAGAAGCCAGGAAGCCTTCTGTTGCTGCAGTGTCTTCACCAAACCAAATACAATCACGTCTTTGCACATGGAACTGAGTGAGGATGGAGATGGTCAGAAATATATGTCAATATATGTCCGCAGCTTTGCAGGGAGAACGTTGTTGTTTCTGGTGTTTTTGTTCTATTGTGGAGATGGGTACTGCTAAATGTTACACAGCTGCATTTCTCTGTGGGCTGAGCTGATGATGTGGAGGAGACAGACACTCCAAATGGCTGCGGGGAACCAGACCAAGTGCTGAAACAGTGACCAGAAATAGGGTTGGACCGAACAGCAACAAATGAGTAACTGCAGTAACAAGTAGAACGTTACCTCTTGTAGCTGAGTTATTATGTGAGGTGAGAAAAGAGGGCTTGTCCCACTTATGTGCTGCATAAGATGCATTACAAGCACAGCTCTCCTCACCAGATGGGTCTTTGCTTCAGAGGGACAACACATCTGTCCTGGAAGTCAGGTAGCAGGGGAAGACATGGGAAGGCAAGCAGCTGGAGCGTGTGCAAGGACTCTTGGTTCTGAGCTGCTGGAGACTCGGGTTGGAAGCTGACCTGGGGGCCAGTTCTTCAGCTGCCTTCTCTTAATGGAAAGTGGTATTGAGGGGAAAAGAAAATTGACATGGATCAGCGGTCTGATCTGCTGTGCTCTGCGTGCAAAACAGGGTGGTGCAGGAAAGCACTTGCTTGACATGGTTATTAAAGACAATAGTTGCCAGTTCCTTTTGTGATTGTCAAGGTCAGTTCCTTTGAAAGTGAATGAGATTTTACCACAAACCTTGATTGAGACATTCAACTTCTGTAGCAACTCTCTTAAAGTGAGAGATGATGCATACAGCAAGTTCAGTAGCACGGTGCCCTCTTCCACTGCGTGCTCCCAGGCTTACTGCCTGGCTGCTGCTTCCTGCACCCAGAGAAGCTGTGAGTGAGGTACAGTCCCGGTTTTCTTGCTGGTCTTATTGTGTGAACTGCCCCACTCAACTTGTTTACAGCAAATTGCTGAGGGTGCACTCAATCCCATTGTTTGTGTATTTGATAAAAATCTTGAAGAGCCCTGGAACCAGGACAGAACCAGCTGTCATCGGCCTCCTGGACATAGAGCCATTGACCACGATTCTCCGGCTATGACCTTCCAAGCAATTCTTTATCCACCCTCCAATCTGCCCTTTGAACCAATATCCCTCCTATTTGGAGCTCCAGCTTAGGAGCAGAACACACCTCCCTGCTATCACAGCATCTGAGCCTCCATCATCCTCTGTCACGCAGCTGACACCCATCTGATCAGGGCAGGCTGGGGCAGATGCTGATCACTCACTGTCCCGGTCCCAGGGTGTGTAAGATTTGCCCTCTAGCAGTGTACAGGAGTGCTCTGAACTGTTTTTGTGCCTGTTAGATACCACGATACACTGGAGCAACGGCATGCCCAGCTGCTCCCCAGTGCTGGTCCCAGTCTCACACAAGTCTGTGTGGTCAGCAGCAAAACCATGTGCTGTGTTAGCATTGCTCTGCTCAGAGACATCTCTCCATCTCTGATAGCACCTCCTGGTTACCTGATATTTCCAGTGGCCACTGTCTAATGACACAGCTCATGCAGAATGGTTTGTGGTTGATAGAGCAAGTTCTCAGTTAGAAAAAGCTATTTCTTGATGCAGTCACCACACCAGCTGCGTGTTTTCATCAGCAGTAAATGAGAGCTGCATGCTATGCTCATCAAAACCTGCAGCAGTAGAGATGACCCAGTCACTGAAATGTATCACCTGCACTGTGCTCACAACATTGTTGTCTCCACAGACATTCAGCATGTGTCCATGAATGTCAGCATGGAGGAATTTAATTAGGCCCCTTTTCTTCATCTCCACTCCCACGTCAGACCCATTTTATCAGACTGCCCCTCTGCTGCCATCTGTCACACAGCAACAAAATGCAATGGGATACTGCTGGGAAGGTTCAACCTCTACAACCTCCTTCCAACATCTGCCTCCTATGTCATGAGCTGACATGAAAAAAGTGGCATTACATTTGGAACAGTTCTTGTAAAATACATACTATAGAGAGAGCAGACGTGAAAGGAGAGATGTTTTTCCCAGTTGAGAGAGGTCTCCACTCAATCCAATTGTTGAGTTGAATATCCAATTGCAACTCTATACATTACTTCTGAAAATTCCCATGCCACGTATTTCTGTATATGGGAAATGGAGCTGCGGACAAAAGTTGATGAAAACAAAAAGGAAAGCATGGCTGTGTATTCTTTGCTGTTCCCAGAGGTGTGTTCAGCCAATGTATAGAAACATAAAACCAAATAATTGCTCAGGTTGGAAAAGATCTTCAAGATCATCAAGTCCCACCTCAGCCCAACCACACTGCCCTAACTAACCATTCACCACTAAATCACGTCCCTGAGCACCACAGCCAGACGGTTCTGAAACACATCCAGGGATGCTGACTCCCCACACCTCCCTGGGAAGCTTTCTGTAAAGAAGTTCTTCCTGATGTCCAACCTAAACCTCCCCTGGCACAACCTGAGGCCATTTCCCCTCGTCCTGTCACCAGTGAGAAGAGTCCAGCCCTGCTCTCACTGCAATCACCTTTCAGGTGTTTGAGGAGAGCCATAAGGTCTCCCCTCAGCCTCCTCTTCCCCAGACCAAGAAGCCCCAGTTCCTTCAGCCTCTCCTCACAGGCCATATTCTGCAGGCCCTTCCGCAGCCTTGTTGCCCTTCTTTGCACCTGCTCCAGCACCTCCATGTCCTTTCTGTGCTGAGCTGCCCAAAGCTGAAGCCAGCACTCGAGGTGAGGCCTCAGCAGTGCCGAGCACAGGGGCAGGATGACTTCCCTGGTCCTGCTCACCACACCGTTCCTCATCCAAGCCAGGATGCCATTGGCCTTCCTGGCCCCCTGGGCATACTGCTGGCTCACATTCAGCCGCCTGTCCATCAGTCCTCCAAGGTCCCTTTCCGTCAGGCAGCTTCCAGCCACTCCTCCCCAAGGCTGTAGGGTTGTTGTGACAAAATGCAGGAAAGCTGTGCAGGGACTTTTTATGTGGGCATGCAGCTACAGGAGGAGGGGAAACGGTTTTAAACTGGAAGAGGGAGATTTGACCTGATATTAGGAAGAAATTCTTTCCTGTGAGGGTGGTGAGATGCTGGCACCGGTTGCCCAGTGAGGTGGTGGATGCCGTCTGTCTGGAAGCGCTCCAGGCCAGGCTGGATGGGGCTGTGAGCAGCCTGGTCTAGAGGGAGGTGTCCCTGCCTGCAGCAGAGGGGTTGCAACGAGGTGATCTCCAAGGTCCCTTCCATCCCAAACCGTTCTGCGATGCTAAAGTACACAGATACATAAACAGGAGGAGATGATGAAAACAAGTGAACTCTCCCCCAAAAGGCTTGTGTTACAGACATCACGAGATGGAAGGAGCACCACTGGTTTAATGAAGCACAAAGTTTATTTTGCAGGCTGTAATTTTTTTAATGCTGTGATAGCTTCTCTGTTGTCATCTGAGGGTCGAGGGAGGAGGGCTGAAAGTCTTCATCGCTCCCAAACTTTCGTCCCGGTCTCAGGAGCACGCTGAGTTACGGCGCTTGCCTTCTCTCCTGGATGTGGTGTCTCTGGTACTTCTCAGCTGGGCCCATGCATCCTTTCTTAGCTTCTCATTCCTTCCTTATCCTCCAAGTTCACGTGCAGACAGTCCGTGTGGTTCCTGCAGATGCTGATGTGTGCCGCACTGAAGGTCCTGACTCCGTGCTCAGGTGAGCAGACGCGAGCCGCTGCTCCTGTCTGTGCAGAAGGTCCGTGTGTGTGCAGGTCCGTGGTGGGGTCCGTGGCTGGGAGGTGCTGTGGAGCTGCCTCTGTGCAGGCGGTGTGGATGCTCGGATCCTGCAGGAGCACGGTGCGGTGCAGAGCGGGGCCTGTGCTCTGCTCACGCTGCGGTCGGTGCCTTGTCCAGGTGCAGACACGGCCGGTTGGCGGAGGCTGCGGTGCTCTGGCTCCGTGTGTGTCCAGACGTCCATCTGCAAGACAGAGGAGCAGCAAAGAAGCAGCTGCCTGTGCTGCCCACCCCTGCAGGCCCCTGCTCACCGGCTTGTTGTCTGCCAGCCATTTCCCCGGCCGTGTGTGGGAAGGGCCACTGCAATCTCTAGGTTGGTGCCAGCCCTGCAGTGGGGCCAGGTTTCAGCAAAGCGATATAAAATGCGGGGGTGAGGGCAGGGGGATCTTGGGGAGCTTCCAGGGTCCCTTAGGACCTAGAAAGGGGGAGGTTTGTGTCTGACTTATCTTCTCTATATGGCAGCATGGAGACCAGTTAGTGAGCTGAGGATCAGTGAGGATCGGCATGTGTCCTGTGCTGGGTTCCATCTTTGAGTGGTTGGCCATCTGCAAGGCACATGGGAAGGAAGAAAGGAGCAGCCACGTG